>NW_008360297.1:1801467-1827853 GCF_000622305.1 Nannospalax galili
AATTCAATTTCCTCCCAATGTTGTAATGTTGTTTGAGCTATATTACTCTGGCCACATTCAAGATGCCAAAAATTTAATTTGGGTTGAGCTATTGTTACCATGAGAGATGTAAAGGGTGTTTGATCAGGTAGCAAACTCTTATAACGAAGCAAGCAGCTTACATGGCATGGGTAATTTTCCCCATGCATAAGGGAATTAATGTAAAGTGCAGTTTTAAAATTATTCAGAATTCAGTGCAATCTATAGTTACCCTGACTAGTTTTTGCTCTATTAAGGACATTTAAATCCACCTCAATCAGTTCTGTAATGAGATTTAACGGAAGTAACATTTGACCTTTGGAAATTGTGAAACCACATTTTATTTTTTAAATTTCCTATAGCTCAGTAATAATACTAATCACTTGATTTCCAGAAGCCAGGCATGGGAGTGGAGTTAACAGAGGCACCTGAGAAGAATGGAGTCACAATGAATTTCTGACACTCTGAAGATCCAGTTAGGGCAATGTGTTTGTTTAACAAAAACAGTCCTGGCTAAGTTATTTGTCAGGAAGGGTCAGTAAGACTTAGAAGGTGATGTCTGAACGGCTGCATATACATACTCAAGTAATGGGACAGATGTAAGGATACAGGCATCCAAAGCCTGTTCCTCTTATAGATCTGATGACTCAAGTGTAACTCATAGCCACAAACTTTCACAGGTGATGGGGAATTCTGGCACAAAATGTGTTCTCCAGAACCACTTTGGTGTGAGGAGTGCTTTGAAGAACAAAGAATGTTATGAATAAAGATGGCTACATCATCTCACCTCACATTGGTAGCACATCTACAATTGATAGGATGAGGTCTAGATGGCAAGGTCATAGATGCCTTTTAGAAACTTGAGGCAAATTAACAAGCAGATGCCGTACTTGTAGGCAGTCAGGCAGTAGACTGAGAACTATTTGAGACTGATTGCTGTTGGGTGAGGGAGAGTATGACTTACACATGGCCACTGGATGGTTGACTAAGTATGCTACTTATGAGCAATATCTTGTCAGACAGTTCAATGTTGTTCCACACAGGATCTACAACTCAGTGTGACTGTTGATGCATTTTCCCCTTCAAACTGCCTGCACAGAACTCTCAAACACCATGAACATCAACCAGAAAAGAGGAAACTCCCAGTTCAGTTTCAGATTGGTTTCTCTGTGTCCTATATCCAAATGTGTGGTATATTTAGCAATAAGTTCTTACTATTTAGTTTTGGTAAACATTCAAGAGCAGCAGCAGTAGCTGCATTGTTCTAAGATTCTCTGGAGGCTATCTGGCCAACAACTCATAGGGAGGTGTCCCCACCTGGCACTAGGATTTGGGATTTGGCACATAAGTTTTCTATGACTTCTGGAGTCAGCTTAACTGCCCATGCACAGCACTTCTCATGAAACTTTTGATTAAACCGTATTTTAGTTAGCTTCGAGAGTGTTGTGTTTTATGTATCTTTTTCATACATCTTTCATTTTGTTGCCCCCCATCTCCCCATCCCCCATAAACCTTTCTTTCCCTAGAATTTCCCCTTCTACTACCATTTACATTGTTTTGCTGTACTTCTCCCTTTCAGAACTATTCCCTGTTTCAAGACTCCTTTCTTGCCACTTGGTTTCTACTGACACTCATTCCAATTTAAAAATAGCTATATAAAATTCGAGCCTAAGATCTGTATATGATGGAGAATATACAGTGTTTATCTTCCTGGGCATGATTTATTTCACTCGGTATGATATTTCCCAGTTCTATCCAGTTTCCTGAAAATTTATGATTTCATTTTTCATCAGTGTGCAATAGAATTCTATTGTGTGAATTACCACATTGCGCACTCATCAGTTGGTGGATGTCTAGGCTGATCCCATTTCCTAACTGCTGTGAGTAGGGCAGAATATGGTGTACAGTAAATGACTTTTCTATCTCCCGGTTTGTTGGATTGTCTGCTGTCAAAGAAGAGACATGGAAATAGGTAAAAACTCTGCTAAGGAACAGCCAGCATCAAGCAGAGATTGTGCTATTTATCTAACTCTTGGGATCTTTCCTGTGAAAGCAAAAGAGACAACCTGATCAGAGTAGCAAGGGACATTGAGTCCAGGGTCACAGATGAAAGGATTGACTCTAACTTCCCCAAAGCTCATCATTGAAATGTGGTAATACATGTAGAGTTTTTAAAATATTGACATCATAAATGGTTCACATAACTAAAAGGAACACAGCACATGTATTCTATTTGGGACATTGGAAAACGCTAAGATAAACCAGGCTTTTATTTGTAAAGTGTTACGCAGTCTTAAGGGAAAAGTTCTTGTAGTGTCAGGGAAGCACCGCTGGGGCTAAGTCAGGGCTTAAAGATGAGGAGGGGGTGCCTCCATCTCATTGGGAGATTTATAGTACTAACTCAAACATTTCTAAATGAGATCTTCTAATAGGAATTTTGCCAGTTTTATTTTTTTTTCATCTCCATCTTGGTAGCAACTGTGACTCTGAATTCAGTGAATATATGTTAGACATTGTTTACTTGAACTTTCTAAAATCAACTGTTCATCTTGGGTGTGACAGACAAGCTCTCTCCTTCTGTTGCTCTTCCCATGTCTCTCTGCAGAGACTCGCCAACAAAAACACCCACTTACAGGGCAGCGTTCCACCACTGCAAGCTCTTTGGTTACTCTGCCATTGGATTTCAGTCGATAAATTTGCATTTAGCGCTTAATTTGTTCAGTATGCTTTACTAATTTGGCAATATTTATTTTGGCCCAAAAGCAGAAGGCAGCTCAGTTCTCTTATTTTGTTTGGTGAGTGTGTGTGTGTGTGTGTGTGTGTGTGTGTGTGTGTGTGTGTTTCATTTTCATAAAAGGATTCAAGATATGAAAAAGCTACAATGTCATAGACAGGACTGGTTTCCTGTTTATGAGTTACCATAAATATGAAAGGTGCTGGGTGACATTTCTCAGCTGAGAGAGTGCGTTCAGCCCTGTATGGAGAGCCGATCCTCAAGCAGGGTGGTCTTAAGGTGACTTTCTGACCTTGTGTAGTGTCCAGAGGAATTATTGTTAAAGTACAGTAGCCAAATCTCACACACACACACACACACACACACACACAAACACACTCATGCTCACTCACAACATCAATGATTTTTCTCATCATTCTTAGTAGAGACACAAGATTCTTTACTGTAATTTCTTTGTGTACTCAAAATCATTCTTTGTCTTTATGGATGAAGTAGCAGGAAATACATTTGTGTCTGCTACGTTACTATTTCTCCTGTGTGTCCTTTCACAAGGTTCTTCCACAGAAACAAATCCTCATACCCAGCACTACACACCAAGACATTTTTTCTGGTTGATACTGTGCTATGGCTCAGGACTCTTGTCTTTCCCCTCAGAATGCCACAGTTCCCCGGATCCTGCATGGGCCATGAAGTATTGGTATTAAAACATTCTCTGAGAAGACAGCAGTTACCAGATTAAGACACCCCTACAACTACCGTGTTCAGAGAATAGTAGCCCTGATGTCCTTGTTTATTTAATCATTGCTTGTTGAGAAATAATATGAAAACAGAAAGCCCCATGAAGTAGGCTCAAAAACAAGTATGTTTTATGCCCAGGATCATGTGAAAGTATCAGAAATAAGCTCACAACGTTCTGTCACATCTACCCACATCGGTTCAGGTCTCCTTCAACTCCTAGCTCACCAGCACTCAGTAATTAGTGTGAGATGTGAAGACTATAACCTTTGCAAAATAAATTGACTAAATCACAGACAACAGCATTATCAAGGTCGTTGCTTTCCTTGTCCAGTAACGTACTGCCCATGAAGTTTTACTAGCTAAATTCTGTTTGCTTGTTTCTTTAAATAATTTCTTGAGAATTTCATACATGCATATAAGGTGTTTTGATCAAATCCATGCCCATTCCCTCTCCTCCAACTCCTCCCATATCTCCCTATCACTTTGTTCTGATAACTTCATGTACTCTTCTTTTTTCATTTACGGGGCTTTTGGCTACTCTAATATTTCTCCCTCTGAATAGGTAATCCTAAAGTCTGTTAAGGATTAGATAAAAAGCCCCCAAATACTTTTGACATTTTTGGCCTTTGGAACAGAGTATGTTGCTAAGAAGCCCAAGGATATTTTAGCCAAGAAACTGGCTACTTTTATTTGGGGTCTTGTTACTTTAACTACCTTACCAATTCCTACCTCCTATTCTTATCACACCATCCTCTGAAGAGGCTACCCAAATTGCTGATATGGAATTGGGACACAGACCGCTCTGGTTTCCTTCCATGCTGAACAGGGTTGCAGGGTGAGGCAATTGGGTTACCCCTTCTGTGGGTCTATCTAAAAGACTCCCAAATTGCATAACTCTTATCTGAAGGGGAAAAGACAGTCCTTGACTGGTGAATAGAAGATGTGAAGGAGAAGTTAAGGCAAGAGTAATTAGCATTACAAGCTCTAGACAGGAAACTAGAAAAAAGTCAGAACAGGGAAAATTTCAAATGTTCATATGAGAGTCCATTGGAATTTCTTGACGAGAGCTTCCAAAAGCATCCCTCTACTGGGTTCCTTCTCATTTTCTTTTGTCTGCCAAGGCTGGACTCCAGAGTGATGGATTCAGGATTTGCTTTCAGGCACTTTGAAAACACTACGCGGAGGCAGGATCCAGTGCTCTCAGGCAATCTCCTGAGTTCTCAGCCCCTATGCCGGGGGGGGGGGGTTGAAACAGCCACTCTCTGGTGGTCTGCTCAGATCTCAGCCTTATCCTACCAAAGCTTGAGTTTTGTTTATCCATTCTCTCTCCAACAAGTGTGAGACTGAGTTAGTCTGACACCTGGTGCGCTTCAGGGTGGTGAAGGCATAAACTTGTAGGGCTGGAAGTAACATCAAATAATTACTTCTGTACCAAAAGTCAAAGAAAAGAAGTAATATACCATCATGGAATCAGTTAAGACCTTAATTGGAATTCAGACACTGGGGTTCAACCTACATCATCAGCACATCTCCATTACTCCATCTTGAGTCATAATTTCTCACAAGAAATTATCATTGTAAAGAATGCATAAAGGAACCATAGACTTGGGAAATCCTGCTCTCTTTTCCACTGGAATTCTAATTATCCTACCAGGAGCAGCAAGCAAAGATGTTTGCTTAGGACACCCTGACCAATGGCACTCACGTTCCCCAGGAAATACTGGTGTTTTGTTCCACAATGCTGTTGAGACGCACATCTCTTCTGTAAATAAACCTGTTCCAAGGACAATGATGGTTGATGTGGTGAAGGTGAAATTATATGTTGTCATATCCTGTATGGGATAGGGAGAAACAGCTTACATTCTGAAGCAAGATCAGCTTGAGTCATGGATATCAGAGCCATGACATCATCAGTCAGATAAACTATTACCCATTTAGAAAATTCTGAAAGGCCTTTCCAAATCATTGAACTTCTTTCTAGTACCTCTGCATGATAGAGTTTTTGTTTTAGTACAGTTCCATAAATTTCCAAGTTATTCTACCTGCTAAACTCTCTCCAACCTTCTTTGGTATATAAAAATGTGCATACCATATGGTGACCAGTTTCAATGTAATCTGTGATGATTTTCCTAACTCTACAGGTAGAAAGTTCTTTCCTCTATGCTTCCTTTGATCTTAATACTTCATTTCTTCCTTCTCTCAAACATGCCTTATTTCATTTATTCGAATGCTACCTAGTTTAATATTATGCATATACCAACCATGAGACAAGGCACTTCCTAGAATCTTGCCATCTTCTGAGAATGCTGCAAATTTTCTATGAAAGCAGTCTCTTTGATTAAAGTTTTATGGAGTCAAAATTTGCATCATTTCTTCTTAAAATATGATATAGAGCACAGATTTCTGTAAAAGCATTCAAGAAAAATATTGGGACAATATGGTTATGCTTCTAAGAGTTCACTCTGACTACTTGGAGAAGAGAAGACTGCAGGTCAGAGAAGCAGGATGCAGAGAACATGCTAAGGATGGTGACTTGGGCTGGGGATGAAGTTTAATGACAGAGTGCTTGCCTAGCATGTGCTAGGCTCAGGGCTGGACCCTCAGCACTACAGAAAAAGGGTGTGTGGTGGAAGGTCTATGATGTAGGTTGAGATAACCACTGTAGCATGGGAGATCCTATAGGCTAGTGAAGAAAACAGATTTTTAGGTATAATTGTGCATGATTAAATTCAACACAAAATGTGTGTTTCTGGCTGTCACGGTGAAGAGGGTCAGCAGACTTAGAACACAGATGGCCTCTAGAACACACAATTCATAGCTGATATTTGGCAATGAATGAATTTTACCAATGATATATGAACTAGGTTCTGCTGACACTGTGATTTCAGTACTATGAGCACCAAGCAGACAGCTAACGTACTGAGATTTGGAACTATGTGTCTGTGTGCTAGTTACATAAGACTCATTATAAGCCATGAAGTTCACTAATGATTTATTTTGCAGAGATATATAATTAACACATTACTATTTCATAAGGAAATTTCAGCAAATATCAACCAGTTTACAAAACATAACTACTGCCTCTGACTTAAACTTATTAAAACTAAATTGATAAGATATAGTTTCCCAAAAAAAGGAACTTATAAAATACAATACTAAATCACATGCATTTCAAAAAACAAATCATAGCAGTAATTAAAAATATATATGACAATGCTATATCATGAACACAGGTGAGAAAATTCAAACTCAATAACATACACAAAGTGATTCTCTACCATTAATAAAATACAATTCCTTTCTCATTCCCAACAAAATTTCTATCTAAAAGATTAATGCATGTGAATTTGAGAACTTGTAGGCAATAAAAAGACAAATAACATGAGAAAAATATTTGATAAACATGACTAAAATTAATTAAGTACTATAATAATTCAATAGCACAAAGTCAAAAATAAAATAGAAAATTGAGCAAAAAGTGTGAGTAGGGAGTTTCTAGGAAAGAAATTCAAATGCCAAATTAACAAAAGGTATTCAACTTATTCTATAACTAATTGAATGTAAGGTAAAATTATAAGATAAAATTGATCAATTTAGTCAACACTAAAGAGCTTCAGAATACCATGTTAGTTGGGGCTGGAGGGAAGGCTCAGCAGTTATGAGCACTTGTGCTCTTTCAGAGGACTGGAGTTTGGTTCTTAGTACCCATTTTGGTCAGTTCACAACCACCTGAAATTTCAGTTCCAAAGGATCCATCACCCTCTTATGGCATCCTATGGGCACTTGCACACATGTACACCTGCATACATGCACACATTGACACACAATACATAAAAAATAAAATAAAATAAATCTTTTTAAAAAACATAACTTGCTGGCAAATATACTAAGGAATAAATGTTCATTAAAAGTTTTAGAAGGAATCTGGAGAAATGGCTCAGCATTTAAGAGCATAGACTCTTCCAGAGGATCCAGGTTCACTTCCAAACACCAACACGACAGCTAATAACCAACTATAACTCTAGTTTTAGGGGATCCAATATTCTGTCTAGTTTCTATGAGCATTGTACAACACTGGTGCACTAACAAACATGTAGGCAAAACATTCATGCACGTAAAATAAAAATAATAAATTTTTTTTAAAGAAATAGGAAGAATAATTATTCCTTTACAAAAGAAAATAAGGAAACTGGAAAGATGGCAGAGCGATTGAGAGCACTGGCAGCTCTTGCAGAGGACCTGGGTTCAATTTCCAGCACCTACATCGCGGCTAACAACCATCCATATTCCAGTTCCAGGGGAATTTGACGCTCCCTTCTCACCATGAGGGGTTGCACGATACAAGTGCATTCACATATGTGCAGGCAATATATGCATATACCTGAAAATGATAAATAAAAAACTTAAAAATAAGAAATTTAAGAAGCAACTTCAACAACTTGCAATTTACAATGACATAATGAGTATTACTTGGTAAAGGGTATGTTTTTCTTTTGTATTGCATTTTTCATATTTTCTTAGTATTTTTAGCTTTTTATTACTTTAGGTAGTTTTTAAATGTTTTATCTTTCCATTTTCTTAGATTTTTTATCATTTGGAGACAGGATTTCCTTGTAGCACCAGCTGGCCTGGAACTCACTATGCAGACCAAGATGGCATAAATCTCACAGAGAACTGCCCTCCTCGGTCTCCCAGGTGCTAGGATTAGACATGCTACCATGCTCAACATTTCTTAGATTATTAAAAATGTGCTTAATTCTTCATTTTTATCCTTATTGATATTGTATTAATAAAGATTAAATCTATATGCTTATCCTTTCTAGCATAAAGCATAATAATTTTCTTTATTGTCCAATATGTCCTTGTTAAGTAGCATTCTTCTTTAAATTGAAAGAATTCCTTTCTTTAATTTGAAAAAATTATATAATTTTATTTCATAATCTGAGAACTGAGAATGATTCCTTTAAAATATGAATTCTCATTTATTGATATTTTCTTTATGGTCCACTTTATAATTAAGCACTTAAAAGTCTATTAGAGTTTTTTGTTTTGAGGCAGGGTATCCCTGTAGCCCCAGATGGCCTGGAACTCACTATGGAGAGCAGATTGGCCTCAGTCTCATGGAGAGCCTCCCACCTCTGCTTCCCAAGTGCTGGGATTAAAGGCGTGCCCCACAACACTCAGCTTTCCTTTGGATTTATAATTGGATTTCCTTCATATACTTTCATATGTTCAATATTATGGCACTCGAATAAAATTAACAATTGTTTCTACTAACCTATTTACTGTAGGTTTTGTTTTTATATTATTTTTTCTCAGTTTTAATTTAACAGACACTACAAAGGAACAACAGGCTGATGCCCTGCTACTAATACATTAGATGATCTGCCCACAGCATAGCTCACGCCAGTCCCACCAGTGAAAGAAAGGCTGACCTCACCCACCTCTGTAGGAAAAGCATATCTTGAACCACAACACATCTTGTGTTTAAAAGCATAAGTAAAGTACAAAAGAGATTGCTTCTCCTGCCTGCCAAATGTAGCCTGGCAGTAAAAACAGCCCAGTGCTCACTTCTGCTTGGAGAAATGTCTTTGTGCTTTGGGACATCAAGCTGGATCATATCACTGCCAGGTTTCCAGCCATCAGGGCACATCTCACCATGTTTGTCATTCAACTGAAAGGCCTGAACTAGTCACAGAATGTCATCTACAGAGCAGAGAAAATGAAGATCATTTATATTGATCTGCTGAAGTATCTTTTATCATCAATGACAAAGAAACCACTGAAAGAGACAACTTCCCCAGCCCTTAAGAACCCATAATCCTGAGCAGTGGTACACTTTGGATCTGATACCAAGGGAATGATCAGGGGTCCCAGTCCTCTTTGTTTCTTAGGTGTGTTGATGCATGCCAGATGACAGAAGTGAGAATCTACAGACGCACCAATCACTTGGCAGCTGAGGTTCTTAAATTCTGAATGATCAATGTAGTGTTATAATGCCATATTTGAGATTATGGTTCAAAATGGAGCATTTTGATGGCACAATGCTGCATAATGATGGCTTCTTATGTCAACTTTATGACTCAAAGCAGCGTTATGATGTCACATTTCAGCATTGTGATGTCAAAATACAGCATTGTGATGGTACAAGAGAACGTAGTGATGTTACAATTCACTACTGTGATGGCAGAGATCAGCACTGTGCTTTCACAATTCACTATTAGGAAAACATAACGGGGCCTGGCGATGTCAAAAATGTAGATTTTTGAAGTCACAGTTCAGTGCTATGAGGGCATAATGTATTATTATCATGGCACATTGGAGTAAAATGAACAAAATTTAAGTTTGCAATGACACAATGCATTTTGATGTCACAATGGAGCATTGTGATTAAGCAATGCAGCACTGTGATGTCTCAGGGTAGACTGTGATGGAACATGGAGCATTACAATGGAACAATACAGCACAGTGAGGTACAATGTGGCAACATTATGAAGCAGTGTTGCAGTGTCACAATTCTGCATTGTGATGCCTCAATTGAGCATTGCAGTGCCACTGCTGAGTATTATGATGACACCATATACCCTTGTGGTGGTACAGTGGAGCACTGTGATGTCACAATGTGCTTTGTGATGTAAAAATGCAGCATTATGATGGCACAATGCATCATTGTAATAACACTGCAGAAAAAAAAATCTGCCCCATCACTGGTCTCAGTGGGCCAAACAAAAGTGAAGTCAAGAGGGTAAAAGAACACGTGCTTTCCTTTGTATTCATGTAGGCTGATATCTTTGAATTTACCAACTGACATAATGGCTGTGGCTTTGAAGTTGGGTGCAGAATGTTGAATTTGGGCATTTCCTGAAGACATCTTGCTTCGGCAGGTTTAATTCACAGGTCTCCAAGCCAGAAACCATCACAGACCAGCAGGTAAATGAACTTATTTTTCATACATATGTCCCTGTGCTTTGCTACACTCACTTCCTTTTCCACCTCTACTTTAAATTTTATAAAGTATTCATTAGAGTTCTACTTTAACTAAAGCTGGGATGGGGCTGGAGAGATGGCTCAGTGGTCAAGAGCACTGACTGCTCTTACAGAGGACCTAGGTTCAATTCCTAGACCCCACATGGCAGCTATGAACCATCCTTAACTCCAGTTCCAGGGGAATCTGAAGCCCTCTTCTGACCTCCGCAGCATTGCACTACACGGATGCACTCACATACATGCAGGCAATACACTCATACACATAAAATAAAAATAACAAAATATTTTTTAAAAGCTAACATATTATCTACATTGCTTAAAGATCTAGTAAACAAGCGGGATTTCTCTGAGAGTCTCGGGTGAAGAATTTATTATAAGAATAAGTCTCTGTGTACCTATTGAAGAATCCTGGAAAGTAAGTATCTGGAGAGACCAGTCTTTCATAAGTACTGGCTAAAGTGGAAAAGACCAAGCATGCCACCTCTAGAGACCAGAATGTGATCACAAAGGGGAGCTAGTTAAAAAGTGTATGGAAAACTTAACCTTTGTTTTGCAGGTTTAGCACCAAGCTTTTGATGATGAGCCTGTACAGGCATTGGCCAAGATAAGCAGCAGTCAGGAAAAACCCAAAGGATAGGATGGGGTGAGAAGTTAGGCCCCCAAAGACTACCACACTGATCTGCCCTCTGGTGTAATCCAGTGACACTGAGAAGTTGATCCTTCAGTTCTGCTTCGCAAATATCAAGTGAGTCCACTCTTCTGCTCTAACTCACCTGGAGGAGGCACAGAGAGAATGGAATTCTGGGAAGCCATGTAAGAGTAACCAAATCACCAAATCTACTCACCACCTGTTTACTGCATAATTTCACTGTGCTTACATTTACTAGGTAACTCTCTTTTCCATCTCACTATTTTGGTCTTTTTTTGTAAAATTTTCAAGACACTTATAAAGAATATACATGAAAAAAAAAAGAATATACAGAAGGGTTGGGGATGTAGCTCAGTGGTAGAGCGCTTGCTTAGCAAGCACAAGGCCCTGGGTTCGGTCCTCAGCTCTGAAAAAAAAAGAATATGTATGCTACATGCTTCATAAATTTTCGTTCTCCAAAGGAAGTTGCATTATTTATTAAGGATATTAAGTCATTTTTATATGCAAAGTTAATTTGTGTTATTGACTTGCTACCTTTGTATATGTGTGTTTTGTATTTGTTAAATATATTTTATATTTCTTATACTATTTCGACTTCGAGTTCTTTGCTTTTATCCTTTCCCAAACTTTAATAGGTACACTTCTGGTTTTAATTCTCTTAATGATTACTTTTAAGATTTTTCAAAAATAATCTTAAACATAAATCTATCAATCTAACAAACTCAAGAGAAAATATGGAATTATAATAGAAAAACATTAACTGCGAGCATGATCAAACCTCAGTTTAAATCCAGCCCTTTCTGCTGGTAGTGTGAAAACCTTGAATCCATTTCTTCTGCATACTTGGAAGGTGTGTTGTTATATTTTTGATACAGGATCAGAGACCCAAATATTATTGCTACCAGTTTTGAATGCCAGCCATATGCTAGGATATTAATCCTCCACATATTAATTCTTGTAATTTTCACAGACTACCTCCATACTCTGTGTTATCATTCTCACTTGACACTTCAGTAAATATTGTTTCATGAAAATAAATGACTTGTCAATGTCATACAGTTACTAAGAATCAGAATGAGATTCAATTATTTTCTGACCTCAATCTCTTAACCACTACAAAAGAAAAGATTTTAAAAGATGCTCTTTCATTGTTTCTTACACTTTGAATCCTGCAAACTTTCAAACGTGTTTCTAGAAAGGAATGATTTTACATGTATACTCATTAAGCTGTAATTATTTTTGTTATTACCATCAATGATTCTTCATTCATAAAAACATTTAACATTGTAATATTTACTTTTCTTTTCTCTTCACCCTGTGTCTTCACTATGCCATATCTCTAACTCCTGGTAACCTGGCAACCTCAGGTATCAGCCCCTGTAAAGTAAATAGGTCTTCAACTGTGATAAAGATTTGATTATTCTGAATTAATGGATAGATAGTAAGGAACGTGGGGATAGATTTTCACTGTTTTTAACAAAATCACATACTAGTATAGCTTAGAACTTAGAAGTCCTCAAAGGTCCATGCGCTAAAACTTGCTCCCAGCTTAGAGTGATACTGTAAGGTGGGATGTAGTGGAAGGAACTTAGATAATCAATGTATGCCCTTTAAAGGTATTTGTGAGCCCAGCCTATTCTTGCATCTTTATTCACTTCCGGGCCACTGTAAGGTAATCAGCCATCCTGCATCACATGGTCCTTTTGTGATGCATGTATTGCCACAAGGCCAACTGAACATACATAGAAACTTCTGAAATGGGGTCAAAAAGAAACTTTCCAAATTGAGTGGATTATCTACATACTTGGGTACAGTGACAGTAAACACACATGAGCATACCACAAATGATGTTTTTCCATACAGGTTTGGGACTTGCAGTTATGCAACTGCTTCCCAGTTTTGACTAAACTTTATATATTAATGTTTAATGTTTGTTGCATTATAAGTATTCATCTCCTGCATCTCCTTGAGAAACGGGAAATTTGAAAATCCAATTTGATCTTGATTCTGAGATACTTGGCATTAAAATAATGTCTCCATCCAAGTCCATTGTGTAAGCTCAAGGCTCTCAGGCCATCAAACCAACAAGGCTAAATTTTGTGGCTCACTTTTATAGAGGCAGAGTACTGGTAATATAATGCACAAAGAATGCCAAATATATAAAAAAATATATGTGTGTGTATTACTACTAGAGCAGACCTTGATACATGATTCAACTTTTTATACCTGATTTTATTCAGTTGTTCAGTGGGAAAAATTCCTACATCACCAGACATAATGAGGAAAATTCAAAGCCAACAGCACATTGCCAGTGATGGATGAACGGCAATTGGTGTTGAGGTGGGCTGAAGCTTCTGTCACTACTCTCACACATGAAATGTTTTCCCTTCCTAGTAACTGCAGTGACTGCCCAGCAAGAGCAAACCCACCTCAAGAGCCCATGCCTTGCCAGCAAGAGTTCTGTAACCAGGATACATAAATTGCAAAGTACTTAGTTGATTTACACTTTTCTTCAGCTGCAGAAAAATATTTACTGGGAAGATTAAATTGAATTAAAACAATCAGATTAAAAGGAGCCTGGAGGCTGGCCCTCAGCTCCATGAGGGACAAGCTCGTTGCTCAGAGTAGCAAAAGCACGCCAGCAGCTTGACTAATTTAGCAGTAACATGAGGAGGTGTGACTGGAACTGCACAGGGGACCAAGATGCTGAAGAAGAAATGTTTTTCTCTTCACACAGCATTCACAAAACAGCTCTGGGGACAGGCTCCCCTCGCTCCTGATCACTCAGACATTCATAGATAAGGAATGCAAAACTGGAAAGAGACAGCATGTGCTTACACATCCACCATGTAGGAAGTTTAAGTTTCCATAACAGGCGCTGACATCTTGTAAATAAATAAGTCGTTTTTCCAAGGTGAAATCCGAAGTTAGCAATTTATAATTCAGAGCAGATTTTCTTATAAGTGAAATTGTATATTCGGTGATCAGCCTCCCAGGTTGGCCACACAAGGATTTCTAATCCTAAGAATGCAACGTGACATGTGCCACACACAAACAATGCAAAGCTCACGAAAAGATATTCTAAAGGCAGACTGCTTGCTTGCTTGCTTTTTGGGCAGTCCGTATAAAGTCACATTACATTCTCTTCTGATACCACTATTTTAAATGCTTTACATTCTGTTCATAAAGAAAATTATTAAAATGACATGGATATCTACTATCGATCTTCTAGCACCTTCTAATAGAACATATGCTGACTTCAATTGCTTCTCTAAAACCAGGAAAATCTTTAACTCTAAATTTACCAAACTGTGTTTTTTAAATAGTTTTATTGATTCCAGAATTTCATGCAGTATATTTTGATTACATTCATACTCCTCCCCCCTTCTACCCTCTCCCCATTCCCCTTCCACCCTACCCCCCCCACTTCATGTCCTCCATTATTACTTGCCCTTTACCTTTTTGTTGGGTTTTTGCTTTGTTTTGTTTTTTTAAAGGCCTAATGAAGCCAGTATGTGCTTCCCAAGTGCTCATGGGTGTGGCTCCTGTGTGAGGAGTCTGGTCAACTTACCAGGTGTCACACAGTAAGAAAAATTGATTCTCCTCTCCTAGCATCCATCAATTCCCAATAGATCCTCAGCTAAGGCTGGAACTTCCTGCCTAACTCCCTCATGCATGCTGGGCTCTTGTCTACCTTGGGTTGTACAGCTCTTGTGCATGTTGCAGAAAACACTATCTACCTGAGTCTCAGAACAAAAAAGGAGAACTCATGCTGATTCTAACCCTGAAGCTACCTGTCTGCTACCTAACCAGCTTTCCTAGCACTAGAAGATGTCATGAATGTTACTGGCAGAGAAAGTTAGTCATCAGTATTACCCAACTGTGAACCTTGGGATCTCCAGTAAAAATTGGCTTGGCAAAATATACCCACAGGTACAATAGTGGCACCAATGTTATGGGATTAACCAACCACCTTCTGATTGATTTTAAGGCCCACTTCACAAGAGGAAGTTCATACTTGATATTGTTGTCAGGATTAAGAATCTATAGCTAGACAAGTCATAGGCCATAGAGGAGAACCTACTACTACTGTTTTTCTAATTAGACATGCTATTAAAATGACTCATAATTTCTTATTGTTATGTCCAAAGATTAGTGTATCTCTCAGCTCTCACCAAAGAAGATTCCTCTTGCAGCAGATGGCAATTAACAGAGAGACCCACAAATGGTCGATGTGCAGAGAATATGAGACTGCAGAGTTTTCATCCCTAAATAGGACACCTATACTGAAATTTCTCCTCCCAGGGCTCAGGAATCATTGCAGAAGAGGAGGCAAAAAGCTTGTACGACTAAGAGGTAGTAGATGAACACAAGGAAAGTGTGTTGTCTGGACAACACAGGGTAGTTGCCCATATGAACTCAGGGTGCTTATGAGAACATGAACTGTTTAAAACTCAGTATTGGAAAAGATGCTGATAGCTATGAAAAAGGAAGTTACTTTATAAAACAAATTTGGGAAAGTATGCCAAGTCATTTCTTAGAGTTCACAATGCACAGTGCTTTGGAAGATTCTAAAGTGAAGATATCTTTTAAATGCTAGCTGTTACTACCACCCACTTTTCTACTTAAGTGTTTGATTCTTATCATTCTAATTAAAATCTTGAGAATAATGTTGAAAAAATTAATTTGGAAAATGTCCTAGTTTACTCAATGCCATGTAACAGCGTGTAATAGTCAGTCATATTTAATCCCTGTGGGTAACATGCAGCTGAAAATAGTTATATAAGAAAGCAGCCCAATAAAAAATCATAAGCTGACTGAAAACATGAGACTTCTCTGCAGTATTTTATAACTTGATTTTGTAATTCCTGAGCATGAATATTTTAGATGAAAGTGTTGTGTTTCAATGTCAAAGGTTGGACACAACTTGTAGATGTTGCATAGTACCCACAAAACTATAGCAATCCAATGCATATGTGTAAACTTTCTGCTTTATTCTAAATAATAATAATGATGATAATGATATGCTGGAGTTAGATTAGTTAGACTTTCACATACTGTCCTTGGAGGTTAATGATTTTATCTATCATGAAACTCAGAGAAAACAAAACTTGAGTTTCTATAGGAAAATACCCTAAGTTCTCAAGGTACAGCCATGACTCCAGAGAACTTGGCTTCCACAGTAACAGGGTTCCACCGGGGAACTTACTCAGAGAGCAGCCTGGGTTCAGTGTTTGTCTTTTGGCATGGAATAATCCATATAGTCCACACTCTGGTTGCTGAAAACATACCTCAATACATACACAAATTGAATGCTTCTGGTGTTCTCAATATTTTCCTCTTCTCCCAAACCCCAGGGGAAATTATTTCAGTCCCTTGTGTCTTTATTATCCTGAAAATGAATTTTTTTGAAAATACCTCCTCAAGTACACTTAAATTAGGGTCTCAAACTCTGAGATAAATGAACCTGAACTAATGAGATTGTGAATTCTACTGATGATTGAACAAGATACCACTTCAGAGCCTTGTGTGTATCTCTTATTCTACTGGAAATTTGTATTGTGGGAGGAGAAGGCCAGGAGGAATTCGTTATACAACATAGGTTCCCAGCATGCACTGTTGATCCAACTCTGTGCGCTCTGGCCCCAGCTTCATCTGTTGAGCTGGCAGGCCTGCGGAGACCAGCAGCTTGCTTTGGCTTACTTAATGACCTCCCTAGCTGGTGAAGTTCATGCTGCCTTCTGTGGCACTGAGGACTGCCAGCACCAAAGGGTTTGGTTTCATGTACTTGAACTTGGGTGACACAAATATTTCAGTGCTGAATCAGTCCTGGAAAGAGGAGGTGGGTAGGTAGGGAGTGTTTATAGAAGACATTTCATCATCGCTAGTCAAACATGTCTCATTGTTGGTTCAGGAGGCGCTGGTATTTTCTTCTTTGAAGGGGATGCTCAGGGAGCCAAGAGCTTCCAGCCTGGAGCTCAGCTCTGAGAAAGGGCAACGGCCATTTGCACACAGGGAACCCACAGGACTAGTTGCTTTGGAATGTTAAACTTGTTGAAGAAATGGTTTTATGTCTTTCCTTAAGGGGAACAAAAGGCTGGTAGACATATGGAAAATAAGCCTGAAACAATCTCTGGGACTTAGAGCTGAAGAGAGAGTTTGTCTTTTTGCCTTGCCAGCTTGCAAAAGCCTCCATATCTGTAAAACAAAAAAATCTAATGTGAAGAATGTTGTCGTTTCTAAAAACGAGTACCCTAATACCAATGGTCAGAAACTTGACTGGGAAAAGGAAACATGGATTTCCTTTGCATGGGATCTTCACTGTAACTGAGGGAGTTTCGGGTCCTGCAGAGCAATGGTCACTATGAGCGCTCCCTCTTTAGGTAGAGATGGGATGGCACCAGTGTCACAAGACTTGGGAAGCAGATATCTGAAAGCAGGCCCTGCTTCTGGGAGTGTGGCATTATGAATGACAAGGAGGTCACAAGAAGATTGTAATTAGAAAAAGGCAAGACAGGCCATGCCAGGAAACACAAACTAAAGGAAATAATTTTAAGAAAATAAACAAAGCTACTGAGTCAAACATACAAAGCAAGAAAATGGAAAATAAAAGATTGTTTGAACCCTGGGGTCTGAATCCAAGAGCATGAGATTCCTGCAGCTGTGTAAGCCCCAAGGCAGGCTACTTCCTTTTGGGGCTCCCCAGCTCAGGAGACCCCTGTGATCCAGCTGGTCATGCTCTATGTTGTCTTTTCTCCATTGGAGCTGGGTTTAGTGCTAGGCTGCAAGAGCTTCTCACAGATAGGTCTGAGAGAATTCATCTCATCTAATGAATGGTTCTTGTCCTAGGTAATTTAGTATCCTAAAATCCAAAATTTGCCTTCCAGAAATTTTAGAGGATGTCAGCATTATAACAGGGTATTCTAATCAAGAATCTGTCACATAAATATTCTATCTTCAGACTCTCAGAACTCTGAGACCCAATCAGTGTAGTTCAATAATTTAAATTACATAGAATTTAAATTCTGTGAAATAAGACACAGGTGGGAACCAAGTAAGAGCAAAGAATTGATTTTAATGAGGAGAGTAAGAGCCAGTGAATGATAGCTTCTGTCAGGGAGCAGAGTCTCAGTAGAGCCAAGTTCTGAATCCATTTACAGCTGCTTTAATCTAACCACAAGGCTTTTTGAACCGATTACCCTGGCCACAGCAGAGTATCCTTCACCAAAAATGATAGAACACCATGAGTTTGGCATGTATGAGGGGTCAGTAAGGCACATGATGTATGAAAACTCCTTGAGTTTGTTATAAAACTTGTCGAGAATATAACCGTATCTGATTGCAAATTAATGAGACCAAATATCAGAAACTGAGCATTTTGAAGGATAAGTATCCTTTCTCCATTCTGTGGATAAAGTGTACCAGACTTTCTTTTTGTTCTACCTTCTCTTAATTTGTTTTTAAACGCTTAATAGTTTAATTTGTTATTTAATTTCTATTTCTTTATTTTATCTGAGAATTTCATACAATGTGTTTTGATCATCTTTATACCTCCTTGCTCTTCACATCCACCTTACTACCCTCCCTCACTTCCTATCCACTATAATTATTTGTATTTTTTAAGGTGTATCAAGTCTATTTTGTTTTTTCAAAATGCTCTTGCATGTGGGTCTTTCCCTGGAGTCTGGTCTGCTTCTTATGCAGTCCAGGTCCACCTGCCCAGGTATAGCACCACCCACAGTGGGCTGGATCCTCCCACACCACTCCACAATCAAGAAAATGCCTCATATGCATGCCCACAGGCCAATATGATAAAGTAAATCCTCCAATTGGAGTTCTCTCTTCTCGCATATATCAAGTTGACAGTGAAGCTCCAACAAAGAAGGTAAAAGTCATTGATATATATTTCTATGGAATTATGGAGCCTAAGTCAGGAAGTGTTGCTGTAATTGGTAAAGGAAGAATACTAATAAACAGATGTTCCTGGATATTTGAAGATTCCATTCCATAGGCAATATCCTCTCCTAGTTTTAGAGGAGAATGTGTTTCATGGAAGGAAGTGTGACTTCACACATATCATGTACACAATGATCTTCTGCCTTGATTTTTGTCTTTGGATGAGATTGATTAGGAAAAAGGAAAAATAACATAGTGTTCATCATTTAATTTAGCACATTAATCTAGTTTTATTTAACAAGAGGTATCAGGAACTAAGTGTGGGTTTACACCAAGGGAATGCTGAACGGGGTCTTTGTGATATAGGAGACAGTGTTGTGAAGAAGGTATATATAAATATATATATATATATGTATCAGAAAAATGGAGTCACTGAGTAGAAATGACCAAAGATAACTTGTGAAATAATGAATTTTTAATGGCTCACTGAAATGACCTGTGCTGGATAGCTTTAGTGTCAACTTGACATACCTGGGTAAAGGGAGTCTCAGCTGGGGAATTCCCTCTATTGGACTGGCCTGTGGCCATATTTGTGGGGCATCTTCTTGATTATTGAGTGATATGGGAGGGCCCAGCCCACTGTGCAGCGTGCCACTCCTGGGAAGGTAGGCCTATGTTATATAAGAAAGCAGGGTGAAGCATTCCTCCATGGCCTGTGCCTCAGCTCCTGCCTCCAGGTCCCTATGAGCTCCTACCTTAGGCTCCCTCAGTGATGAAATGTGGCCTGGGAGATGTAAGCAAAATAAACCCTTTCTTCACCAAGTTGTTGCTGGTCAGAGTATTTTGTTGCCATAATGGAGAAACAAAGTAGAACATTACCTAACCAACAGAGGATTAAAGTAAACTGAACCATCGTCATTTTTTTAGTAAAATGGTATCTTTTGATTTATATATCAGAGAATGGCTCTTGGAGAAATATACAAGGGTTAGGTAGTGGTTTTAAGGAGAAAGGACTAGGGTCCTCAGTTTAGTTGCTCTCTAAGGTAAAGTAAAAGAAAAGAAAATGGCAGATGACACCCATGTGACAGTTGCTAGACTCTCCAGGGAACAGAACAAGAATAGTTGGAAAGGAGCTACCCAGGCATTTGAAGGTGACAGTAAAACACTAGTTTCAGTGGCAAAGAAATAAGGTAAACTTTAGAAACCAGAATAGAAAGAGAGACTAGATTTTAATCCAGATGGCTCGGTTCCAAGCAAAGCATGAGTAGGAAAAGAGGCTGGGCTAAAAAAATCTCAAGGACCACCTTCAGTGACTCACTTCCTCTAGCAAGGCTCCACCTCCTAAAAGTTCTATAACCATCCCAAACAGCATCATCAGCTGGAGACCAAGTGTTCACACACTTGAACTTATGGAGGAGATTTCATGTTCAAAACACAACACCCTGGAAGAGGAAAAATTATAGACAAATAAGTGCTTCATGGGGCCAGTGTGTAAGGCACGCCAGTGGGAAGTCTAACAACAGCCCTATCTTGTGCCTAGAGACTGAAAGAATAATAATAGTCATTTTCTGCCCTCTTTGGGCATGAGGGCAAAGGACATTCGAAAATCAATAACACGGGAAATAAAATCTCACAGTTGTTTTCTTTGCATCAGAGAATATCCAGAGAAACTAAATCAAGACAAGAGATAGATTCTGCACCTGCCCCATGGGAGGTACCTCAGAGTCTGCACTTGTACCTAGGTGAAGAACCACAAAGAAGTAGACTCAGCACCTCCAACCAGTTCTATTCTCACTTTCATTCTTCCATTACAGTATATCCAATATCTATTTTACACTTTGCAGATCAGTTTATCCTCTTATTCATTTATGTTAATTCTATCTCTCTTGCTTTCTCTTGCTCTCTCTTGCTCTCTCTCACTCTCTACTCTCTCCCTCTATCCAATATCTATTTTAAACTTTGTAGATCAGTTTATCCTCTTATTCATTTATGTTAATTATCTCTCTCTCCCTCCCTCCCCCTCTCCCCATATATACACCATATGATCTTTGTTCCTTTATTCTTCAAAAGTTGTTAGAGCTGAAGAGTAAAGATTTTTAATTATGTACTACTATCTTTAATTTCTTATCTTCATAGGAGGCTTATCCATTAGTTGTGCTGTTCCCAGAGTTACCATTCTGCTCTTGGGTTGGTGCTGGAGATCAAGCCCAGTGCCTTCAGCACATGGGCTGAGGTTGTAGCTACTTAGCTACACTCTCAGACTGGTGGGGAAAAATGACACCTCAATCCTTCCATAACCTATACAAATCTGAGCATTGCAAATAATTCAGCTGAAATAATGCATGTAATAAATAAAATCTGATAAATAAAATCTACATAATCCCAAATGTTCAGTCCCAATAAAGAAATGACAACATATGCAAAATAAGCTCAAAAAGTATAATTCCACAGTAATGCACTCCAATAAGAAAGAATTAGATCAAATTTAAAAGATTCAAAAAAGTGATTATGAGAGTGTACAGTGACATCAAAGGGACATAAATAAATTCCTATACAAGTTCAAAGAAAATCCATGCATAAAATTGAATGAAATAAGGAATTTTAAATATACTATAAAAGAGGAATTTTATAAAGATAGAAATATTAAAAACTAAATTAAAATTTTGGAAGTGGAAAGATAAGTAAGTCAAATAAAAAACATTTTAGCAGGTAGTGGTGGCACACACCTTTAATCCCAGTACTTGGGCAGAAGCAGGCCAGGGAGGTCTACATAGCAAGTTCCAGGCCAGCTGCCACAAGAGGGAATCCCTGTCTCAAAAAAACAAACAGAAGAGAACAGAACAAAACAAGAAACATAGCAGTGCAACTGAGTTGAAAACAGACTATAAGGGTTTGAAACAAGGAGGTGAGGAGAACATTCAGAGAGCAAATAAAGAGAAACAATAAGAAGGTATGAAGAGAAAATGCTCTGTCTCTGGCACACAATTAAAAGAATAAGTTTCTGTGCCTTTGACCTGCATTTCTTATTCTTCTTAAACTATCATACCTATCATCCATTCATGTTAAAGGAGACATGGCTCAACATAATAAAGACAATATACTAAAATCCCAGAGTCAATACCATACTAAATGAAGACTAAGTCTTAACTTATTCTAAGGCAAAATAGACAAACAAAAGAGATAAAGGGGATACAAATTGGAAAGGAAGAAATCAAAGTATCATTATTTGCAGACGACATGATTCTATAAAGAAAAGACCATAAAGACTCCACCAGAAAACTCCTAGAGCTTGTCGCTTGTTAAGACAGTTCAGCAAAGTTAGCAGGATCAAGTTAACATCCCCAAATCACTAGATTTCCTATATAACAACAAGAGAAATACTGAGAAAGAAAGCAGGAAATGATCCTATTCGTGATTATCTCAAAAATCATAAAATATTTTGGAATAAATTTAATCAACGAAATGAAGAACCCATATAATAAAAACTTTGAGACATCAAAGAAATAAATTTAAAAAGATACCAGAAGATAGAGAAATAGTCCATGCTCATGGATTAGAAGAAAAGGATTAATATTGTAAAAATATTCACCTTTGCTTCCCTAGACCTGCACCACCCATTGGCCTCTCTCTGACCTGCAGGCTTCTCTCTCCCAGGTAATTGGATCTCACCCTCTGTGCCTTGACTCCTCCAGCCTCTTTCACCCTCCCATCTCCCCCACCAGTCTCTCCTCCTAGCCTGGGTCCTGTCCCATTCTTTTTCTTGGCACCCCAGACACCTGGGGAACCACCACTGCTTCCTGATCCTTTGCATCCAGACCAACTCATCTCCTTCTCAGGTCCCAAGCAGCACTCTGGGCCTGGCCCTGGCCTCACCTCTCTCTACTTCCCTGGGCCTGCATGACCCTCCAGCCTCTTTCCTGGATGCCAGGGCTGACCTTTCCTCTTCCGGATCTTTTGTGTCCAGAACAACCCAGCTCCTCAGTGCATTCCCTAGGAGCATTTGAGGCCACATCCTGCCCCCACCTGCCTTTGCATCCCTGGGTGGCACAGCCACCAGCTGCCCTAGACCAGCATATTTCCTGGGCCTGGCTCCCAGGCCAGTCCAACCACCAAATTCCTGAGACCAAAATCTTTCCTAGAGGGATCCAGGCCTTAGGAGAAAGTCTGAGAGCATCTTATCCTGATCTGACTTGGGCCTCTGTGGGAACTCCTGAAGACAAAGCAATCTGGCCACTCCAATATAAAATCAAAAGAGAGAACCAGAAGCTTAGAGCAACCAGCTTTTCATGCGCAAAAAGTAAACCACAAAGACACATAAAGTTCACAAAAAGAAGCAGACCTAAACTTGAAGGCTTGAGTCTCACACAAGAATCTGAAACTACAAAAGAAATTCACATGTCAAAATCACAGAGAAAAAATAATAACATGAAAAACTAACATAACGTATACCCAACAAATACCAATACTCCTCTAGAGGAGCACAATGAGAACCCCCCTCAAGATAATGCAGGACATGGAACTCAAAAGAACAATTATAAATATGATAAAATAATTCAGTGGATTTAAAGAACACACAAAAAAATTTAAAGAACTGAAGGAAGATAGGGATAAACATCTGAATGAATTCAGAAAAGAGCTAGAAATATTGAAGACTACTCAGACTGAAATGAAGAAGGAAGTGAAACACTCAGTAAGCCAATTAGAAATGACAGGAGAAAGCCTCACCAATAGGATGAATGAAATGGAAAACAGAGTATCAAGACTGGAAGATAAAGTGGACGAACTGGACCACTCAAGCAAAGATTATGAAAAATTTAAAAAATCACAAGAATGGAATATGCAGGAATTGTGTGACACCATAAAAGACCAAACTTGCAAATCATAGGCCTACAGGAAGGAGAAGAATCCCAAGATAATGGCAGGGACCAGATCTTCAACAGAATCATGGAAGAAAATTTCCCAAAATTAAAGAAAGACGTGCCCATACAAATACAAGAAGCATACAGAACACCAAACAGACAGGACCAGAAAAGAAACTCTCCACAGCACATCATAGTAAAAACACTAAACGTACAAAACAAAGAGACAATACTGAAAGCTACAAAAGACAAACAACAAGTCACATATAAAGGAAAATCTATGAGGATTACAGCTGACTTTTCAGTGGAAACTATGAAAGCCAGAAGAGCCTGGACCAAAGTATTCCCAGTGTTAAATGACCACAGATGCCAACCCAGATTACTATACCCAGCCAAAATGTCTATTATAGTCGAAGGGGAAAGAAAAATCTTCCATGACATAAAAAGGCTGAAGGAATTCATGTCCACAAAATCAGCAGCCCTTTGGAGAGTTCTGGAAGCAATACAAAGAGCTGAAGAAAAGAATGACTATACCCAAGGAGTTACAGAAAGAAATTCAATGAAGGTATAACTATGTAAAAGTACACTATATCAAGAATGTAAACAGAAATAAAAATGACAAGATTCAATACTCATCTTTCATTAATAACTTTAAATATTAACAGATTGAACTCCTCAGTCAAAAGACACAAATTGGATGAATGGATTAAGAAACAAAACCCATCTTTTTGTTGTCTGCAAGAAACTCATCTCACCTTTAAGGACAGATACTATCTTAAAGTGAAAGGATGGAAAAAAATATACCAAGCAAATGGTCCCAAGAAAAAAGGAGACATAGCAATTCTAATATCTGACAAAATAGACTTTAAACCAAAACTAATCAGAAGAGATAAAGAGGGCCACTTCATTCTGATCAAAGGAGCAATAAATCAAGAAGATATTACAATCGTGAACATATATACACCAAAGTCTGGTGCACCCAACTTCATAAAAACAATACTACATTAACAGTAGGGGACTTCACTACCCCACTGCCTCCGTTAGATAGATCAACAGGGCAGAGAGTTAACAGAGAGACATTTGAATTAAAGAATACCATATATCAAATGGACTTAACAGACATCTACCGAGTATTCCACCCAAGCACCAAAGGACATACTATCTACTCAGCACCCCATGGAACCTTCTCCAAAATAGACCATATACTGGGACACAAAACAAACTTCAATAAATACAAAAAGATTGAAATAATTCCATGAATTCTATCACACCATAATGCAATAAAGCTTACAATCAACATCCAAAAAAGTCCTAATCACCACATGAATGCATGGAGATTAAACAACACACTCCTGAATGATGAATGGGTTAAAAGAGAAATTAAAAAAGAAATAAAGGTATTCCTGGCACTAAATGAAAAGTACAGTACAACACAACAAAACCTCTGGAACACACTGAAAGTGGTCCTTAGAAGGAATTTTACAGCTCTAAGTGCTTACATCAAAAAATTGGAAAGAACACAAATAAATGATTTAACATTGCAACTCAACACACTTGAAAAGCAACAGCAAAAGAAACCCAAACCCAGCAGATAAGAAGAAATAACAAAAATCAGGGCAGAAATTAATGAAATTGAAACAAAGGAAAAGATTGATTAACATTAGGAACGCAAACAAGTTTAAAAATGTTGTTTTCCAAAGAAGTCCTAGCCCAGTTAACCAAAAGAAAGAAAGAGCAACTCCAAATCAATGAAATTTGAGATTAAAGGGGAAACATCACAACAGACACCAGAAAGATAAAGAACGTTATAAGGGAATACTTTAAAAACCTATATGCTACTAAATTTGAAAACGTAAATGAAATGGGCAGATAGCTAAAGGCATGGGAACCACCAAAACTAAACCAAGAAGAGATTAACAGCTTAAACAGACCCATAACACAAAAAGAAATTGAAACAGTAATACAAAACCTCCCGACTAAAAAAAGCCCAGGACCAGATGGATTTACAGCAGAATTCTATCAAACATTTAAAGAAGATCTGCATCCAATACTACTTAATTTATTCAAAAAGATAGAAATGGAAGGAGAACTTCCAAATTCCTTCTATGAAGCCAGCATCACTCTAATACCAAAGCCAGGTAAAGATACAACCAAAAAAGAAAACTACAGATCCACATCCTTAATGATGCAAAAATTCTCAACGAGATTATTGCAAACTGCATACAGACACATTAAAAAGATCATCCACCATGATCAACTCAGCTTTATCCCACAGATGCAGGGATGGTTCTATATACATGAGACAATAAACATCATAAATCACATAAATGGGCTCAAAGACAAGAATCACATGGTCATCTCAATAGACGCAGAGAAGCCTTTGACAAAATTCAACATGAATTTATATTCAAAGTCCTAGAGAGAATTGGTCTGGAGGGAACATACCTCAACATAATTAAAGCCATATATAACAAACCCACAGCCAACATCATTCTAAATGGAGAA
>NW_008360297.1:1827953-1847809 GCF_000622305.1 Nannospalax galili
CTCTTCTTTAACATAGTGCTTGAAGCTCTTGCAAGAGCAATAAGACAAGAGAAAGAAATTAAAGGAAGAATAATTAGAAAAGAAGAGATCAAATTATCCCTTTTGCAGATGGTATGATATTATATCTAAGAGATGCCAAAAATTCCACCAGAAAACTCCTAGAAATTATTAACACATTCAGTAAAGTGGCAGGTTACAAAATTAACCAACAAAAGTCTGTAGCCTTTCTATATACCAATAAGAAGCAATCAGAGAAAGAGCACATGGAAACACCCCTTTCACAATAGCTGCAAAAAGAATAAAATATCTCAGAATAAACCTGACCAAAAATGTTAAAGAGCTCTACAATGAAAATTTTAAATCTTTAAATAAAGAGATTGAGGAAGGCTTCAGAAGATGAAAGGACCACCATGCTCACGGATTGGAAGAATTAATATTGTGAAAATGACCATCCTACCAATAGTCATTTATAGATTCAATGCAATCCCAATCAAAATCCCATGACATTTTTCATAGAATTGGAAAAAAGAATCCTAAGATTCATAGGGAAGCCAAAAGACATCAGATAGCCAAAGCAACCCTGAGCACTAAGAGCAATGCTGGGGGGATTACTATACCAGATTTTAAGCTGTATTACAGAGCTATAGTCATAAAAACAACATGGTACTGGCACAAAAATAGACCCATAGATCAATGGAATAAAATTGAAGACCCAAATTAGAGTACATGCAATTTCAGCCACCCAATATTTGACAAAGGGGCCAAGAATATTCTCTGGATGAAAGAGAGCATGTTCAGCAAATGTTGCTGGCAAAACCGGACCTTCACCTATAGAAGAATGAAACTAAACCCCTATCTTTCACCCTGCACAAAAGCCAATTCCAAAGGGATCAAATACCTCAATGCAAAGCCTAAAAATCTGAAACTGTTTGAAGAAAACATTGGGAAAAACCTACAAGATATAGGTGTAAGAAAGGATTTTCTAAACCAGACATCAATTGCTCAGGAAACAAGAGCAAGAATTATCAAATGGGACCTCATTAAACTAAAATCTTCTGCACATCAAAGGAGGCAACTGGGGAAGCAAACAGAAAACCCACAGAATGGCAGAAAATTTTCATCAGCGAAACATTCGACAGGTTCAATATCCAGAATATATAGTGAACTCAAAAAACAGAGAATCAAGACAAGAAGTAACCCAATTAAAAGATGGGATATGGAGCTGAACAGGGAATTCTCAAAAGAAGAAGTAAAAATGGCTATGAAACATCTTCAATGATGTTCAACATCACTAATATTTAGGAAAATGCAAATTAAAACCACTTTAAGATTTCATCTTACCCCAGTCAATTTGGCTAGGATCAAGACAACAAATGATACCAAATGTTGGTGAGGATGTGGGGAAAAGGGAACAATCATCCACTGCTGGTGGAGCTGCAAACTTGTTCAACCCCTATGGAAAGCAGTGTGGAGAACTTTTAAAAAACTACAAATGAACACACCATTTGACCCAGTTATACTACTCCTTGGCATATACCCAAAGAACTCATCCTATTGCAGAGACACTTGTACATCCATGTTTGTTGCTGCTTTTTTCACAATAGCTAAGAGATGGAAGCAACCTAAGTGTCCCTCAATTGACGAGTGGATAATGAAAATGTGGTTAATTTACGTGATGGAGTTTTCTCAGCAGTAGAGAAAGATGAAATCATGAAATTTGAAGGTAAATGGATGGAACTAGAAACTGTTACACAAAGTGAAGTAACACAGAATCAGAAAAAAAATGGACATATGACTCCCTCATATGTGGATCCTAGAATCAAACCCTGATAAGTGAGTATGTATCCAGATATAACTACAGGAACCTGGATAATGGAAAGGAACCAGGGAGGTAAAGGAAAAAAAAAGAACCTGAAAGAAAAGAACGGTAGGAAACAGGCCTTCATAAGGGAGATATGGATAAAAATTGGGTTAGTTTATGGGAGGGTGGAGGGAAGGGTATACAAGGAACCTAGAGCAAATTATACACAGCAGATTAAGAAATATATGTCTAGGTAAGGTTTATCTGAGAACAACTGATCTTTGCCCAAGACTTATCTACATGACACACAGTAATTAAAAGTAGCAGACTGATGGAACTAACCTTCTAGGGTGTTTAACAGACATACTTTGAGGCCTATAAATTTTGATCAGAGGGACATAAAGGACAGTTTTTGCTCCTAGCCTTCCTAGGTCGACTAGTCCCAGGGGACTATGATCATCTCTCAAAATGTCCTGTAATTGTGGTGGGTCACCTGTCCTGTTGGTCAAGCATGCTGAGGCGACCCCATCAGATGGACTTGAACCAGTCAGTGTCCAGTCTACAAAAAGGAGGGTCAACACAGGGGAATCATTTCCTCCATGCTTCCAAGTGAAGCCAACCATGGTTAAGCAGGACATTTGACTTATCTTCACATAGGTGAAACTGGTAAAAGAAAGGATCCAGGAGCTCCTCCCAAGCCCATGTGACCCCTGAGGAACAGATCCTCAAATGACCTTAAGAGTAAAAACAAATTGGTTTATCTGGGCCAACTCTATAGCCTTATACACCCAAAAGGAAAGTATAACCAAACATTAAAGGGGCCAATATAATTTTTTAAGAGTCCATATGCATCACTAAAGGCTACATAACAAGTAACAATGCCAGATAGAAGACACCTTCTTTTGAGTTGTTGTCCAGGGTGGCCAAACGGACTCCCAGATAGTAACCCAACATAGAGCTGGGGAAATGAACAGCAGACCCCAATCTTATCTAAAGGAATATTGACAACTGATTGCTGCTAGATGAGGAACAGCTGACCCTCCTAAAACAAAGACCTCTAGATAGGCCGACTAGATTCACCAGAAGGGCAAGTTGTGGGGAATGGCTGGGGGTACCTACAACACAGCAGACAGTAGCAGGGATATCAAAGTATAAGGGCTCTAGTCAGAGGAGGGAGGCTATGGGAGGGTACAATCTGGAAAGTGGGTGTATAGTTGAATAAGACGGTTAGGGATGTTCTGTGTGATATGCATACACACAAAAAAATCAAATTTTTAAAAATATATTTGAGAAGGAAGCATGGAAATTTATATCATGTTAATTAGTATAGGTGATAAACATAACCATTGAAATCTACTCGATGACTTTATAGACATATACAGCTGCCAAGGATCCAAGTGTAACCAACTATGTTCAGTAATAATCAGATACATACAGATTAGAGATGCAAGCGCCAACATCTCAGTGTTAGTAGCAAAAACAATGAGTCTTTCTGCAAGGAACAATATATTCTAAAATGAAATGGAGATCTTTTTTAAAGGCTAAAAACTCAATCAATTTAATGTCTTACAGGGCTTATACTAAGTTCAATATTATATAACTGTATTAACTCAACTGTGAACCTAGAAACTTGCACCCACTTGTGAAAGAGATGTACTTTTGCTCTGGAGTATATTACTGAATATGTTAAAGCTGTAGTGAATTGCTTCTTCTAATCATGTAGTAATTAAAAATTTTAAAAACGATTAAAAAATAATGTCTTCAAAGCATAAAAATTTGCTCCTTAATAATTAGTAGATGTGAAAAACATTACCATTGAAATCTACCTGACATTATATCCATGCTCAGATGCCAAGGAGCCCAGAACGTAACCAACTGTGACTAGTAATAATCAGATATATAGCGATTAGAGACGCATGTGCACACATCTAAATGTTAGTAGCATTAAAAATGAGTCTTTCTGTAGGAAACTATATTTTAAAATGAAATGGAGATCTTCTTTAAAAGGTAAAAACTCATTCAATTTTATGTGTTACAGGGTTTATACTGAGTTCAGTATTATACAACTGTATTAATTCAACAATTAACCTAAAAATTTTATAGCCAATTTTGAAAGAGATGCATCTCAGGAAATTGTTATTGAATATGTCAATTTTGTTGTAATGAAATGCTTCTTCTAAGTATGTGGTTACTAAATAAATAATTTTTAAAATGATTTAAATTAAAAATAAATAAACCTTAAAAAATATTCATCCAGCCCAAACAATCTACAGATTCAATGAATTTTCATTAAAATTCCAACAATTCTGTCACCATTGCTGTGAGTTCGCCTGTGTAACTTCCAGCATAGACATGGGGAAGTGGTTAAGAAACCCAATCCTACCTGAGGAACTATTGGAACCCAATGGCACTAAGAAGAAGTCTGTCTCTTTTAAGTGTGTGATTCTTGGTAGTTTAACCAGGCTCCTGTGGATGGCTCCACATGGAAGAACGTTGGGGACACAAATTTGACTCTATAGGTATATCTAGATAGATAGATAGATAGATAGATAGATAGATAGATAGATAGATAGATGATAGATAGATGATAGATATAGATATAGATAGATGATATAGATATAGATATAGATATAGATATAGATATATATAGAGATAGATAGATATATAGATATAGATGGTGGGGATAAGAAGGGGGTGCATATAGGAGATGGGAGCAAAGTACAATCAGAATGTTTTCTATGAAATTCACAAAAAATTAATTTAAAAAGGAAAAATAAATCCAACACAACTTTTCACAGAAATTGAAAAAATAATCTCAATTTTCTAAGAAAACTAACAAAAAACAGGATAGCCAAAACAATCCAGAATAAAAGAAATTATGGAGGCATTATGATCCCTGATTTGAAATCATACTACAGAGCTATAGTACTAAAAACAGCATGGTACTGGCATAATCAAACAGACACATTGATCAATGAAATAGAATTGAGGACCCAAATTTAAATCCACCAACTTACAGCCACCTGGCTTTTGACAAAGGGGACAAAGCACATATAGTGAAAAAAGACAGCATGTTAAACAAATGGTGCTGGTCAAACCAGATAGCTATATGTAGAAGAGTAAAACTAGTTCTCTATCACTTTCCATGTAAAACACTCAAGTCCAAATGGATCAAAGACCTCAACGTGAGACTTGATAGCTGACTCTGACAGAGGAAAAAACAAGGCATATACTGAAACTTACAGGCATAGGAAAGAGCTTTCTAAATAAGATTCCTGTCAAATAGACATTAAGTCCAACAATTGACAAATGAGACCTCATGAAACGAAAAGGCTTCTGTACAGCAAAGGACACCATAATTCTACTGAAGAGGCAACCCACAGAATGGGAAAAAGCCTTTACCAGCTATAACTTTGACATAGGGTTAGCATCTAGAATATACTAAGAACCAAAAAAAACTAAACATCAAAAAATCAAACAACCCATTTAAAAATTGGGGCAAAGAACTAAACAGGGAGCTCTCAAATGATGAAACACACATGACTGAGAAATGTTTTTAAATATTCAGACTCTTCAGTCATCAGAAAATTGCAAGCTAAAACTTCTTTGAGATTTCCACCTACCCTAATCAGAATGCCTAAGATCCAAAGAACAAATGATGACTGCTGAAGAGGACTGTATATCCTACTACAGAGATACCAGTTCTTCTATGCTATTGCTGCCCTGTTCAGAATAACCTGTCTAGTCCTTCAGCTGCTGAAAAGACAATAAAAATATAGTACATTTACACAGTGAACTATTATTCAGCTGTTAAGAAAGATAAAATTATGAAACTCACAGGAAAATAGATGGAACTAGAAACATCCATCCTAAATGAGGCAACCTAGACCAAGAAAGAAAAACTCATAAGTGGATGCTAACTTTGAATCTTTCAATATGTGTGATTCCGTTGGAAAATCCATGTAGACCAGGAAAGCAATAAGAGACCATGGTCTGGGAAATAGAAAGCCCTGATATTAATGGGAAAGGGGAATAATGGATAGGAAGGGTTTGATGGGGTAGGGAATGGGAAGTTACGACAGAAGTGTGGGTAAGAAGAGGAACAATTCACACAAATGCTTTTTGAAAGGAAATAAAGAAATCTACTATAAAAGCGTCCTTCAATATATACAAGTATAAAAATTAACTCGCTCTGAGGGACATCTGGGGACACAAACTTGACTCCGTAGGCCTCAACATATATGACAGAAAGGATGAAATACAGTGGGTGGGCTATAGGGGGTACAGATAGAGGAGGGGGTCTGAATATAATTAAGATGTATGAAATGCACAAAAATTCAATAAAAATATATATTGAAAAATAAAAAATAAAATGAGAAATATCTTCATTACCAGGATCAGTGGAGCAGAGGAAATGGGAGGATGTCAGTGAAAGGACCCAAATTAGGAGTCGGATAGAATGGATAACAATGGAAACCTGTACAACATCAGGACTGCACTTAGCTTATTTATCACATAATGAACATATGATAAAGGAAGTTTTCAGTACTCTCACCACAAATATAGAAATTGATGACTTTAAAAACTTATTTTATCGTAATGTTCTATATGTATGTTCATAAAATAATAGTGTATTTTAAGTCCATAGACTAAAAAAGAAAAGAAGGAGAGGGAGTTTACATGTAGTTACCCTATAATAGGGGTATCATGGCCCAAAGAGACACAGACACCACATGCTAGCAAATGAAAAGCCCAATGTCAGAATGAACTCTCTTTTGGAGCTGTTTATCCAAGAGATCCCAGAGACGATCAAACAATATTACCATCATCATTGTACTTGGTTAACCACCAGAATTTGATAGTAAGACCCTATTGTTGATGACACTAGTCATCATACCCAAGTTACAGAACAAACAAGGAGAAATCAAGATGATGCTAACTAGAAGCTTCATCTTTGCTGGCTAGGTTTCATAGTACTAGAAGACAGTATGCATATTATTGGCAGAGAAAGGATCTTTCCCAGCTATGAACCCTGGAGCTATAATAACAACTAGCTTAGCAAAATATGCCCACTGGTGAAATAATGCTATCAATGTTATGGGAGTAATCAACAACCTTCCAATCAGATTTAGGGTCCACTTCACAAGATGGAGTCCATACCAGCAATCATTGTGGGGGAAAAGGGTGAAAAGACTGCAAGAACCAGAGGAGGAAGAGGAGAACAAATACAAGGAAAGTGTATTGTCGGCACACCACAGTGTAGTTGCACATATGAAACCACAGCACTACGACAGAACGTACAAGACCTGTCCAAATTCAAGTCAGACAGGAGCCCCATATGGTTGGGGAATTGGGCAGGAAGCCCGATCCCTAATTAAGGGTCTTTTGGCAACTGAAGGATGCTAGAAGAAGGGAAGTTTTCCGCACTGGTGTGATGCCTAATAGATTGATCAGGGAAAGACCCACACCCAAGAGCATTTAGGAAACACAGATTGAACTTGATTGGCCTTTAAAATAAAAGACAAATAGTAACAACATGAAGTCTGGGAGGGTAGTAAGGTGGGGATGGAGAGTCAGGAATGAGTCTTAATATGATCAAAATACATTGCATGACATTTTCAAACCAATAAAAATACTAAAATAGAACAAGTTTATGAATCATGAGCACAGAAATACAATCTAAAGGTATCTATACTGCGTTCAATAAAATCACAGAATAAAATTTCCTGTCTAGGAAAAAAAAATGATTATTTAGATACAGGAGACATTTAGAATACCAAACAGAAAAAGAAAGAAAGTGCCTTCCCTGCCACATTACAGATAATACAATCAGCTGCAGAGTAAAGAAAGAATATTGAAAACTACAAGAGAGAAGCACCAAGTCAAATTGATCCAAATAGCAGAAGATTTCTCAACAAAGACTAAAATCCAGGAGAACAAGGGATGCTGCATTTCAAGCTCTGAAAGATAACTACCAACCCAGATTATTATACAGAGAAGAGCTCTCCTTCTAATCTTAAAGGATAAATAAAAACTGTGCATGCTAAACACAAAATAAAGAAACCTATAGCCATTAAGCCATGCTACAGAAAATACTTGAAGGAATCCTACACAGTGAAAGGAAAGATTCACTTATCCATATGGTTATAAGAAAAAATAAACACTAGACAGTGGACGAGCAAATGAGGTTTAGAAAATTATGGGAGATTACAAAACAAAATGACAGGAATTAATATGTACAGTCCTATAATAACTCACAATATGAACAGTATCAAACCTGCAACAACAAGACATAGACATAATTTAAACTTTTTAAAAAGGGAGATTCATCTCTTTGTTGCCCGGAAAAAAAAAAAATACTCCTCTCTGGCAAAGTCAAACACAGGCTTAAAATAAAAGGACAGAAAAATGCCATTCCAAGGAAAGGGAACTAAAAGTGGGCTGGCAGAGCTTTGTACTAAGATCTGAAAAAACAGACTTCAAAATTGTCAAAGAGATAAAGAAAGTCACCTCATACTGATTAAGAGAACAATCAGTCAAGAGGCTATAACAATTCTAAACATATACATAACAGTCTAAACATATACACCCTCAATTATATAAGACAAATAGTACCAATCTAGAGTCACAAACTGACCTCAGTAGCAGTAGGTGGCTCAATACCTTTCTCTCATCAATACACAGATCATTCAGACAAAAAGTAAATAAACATCTGAGTTAAATGTCATTGTAGACCAAATGGTCTTAACAGACATCTACAGAATGCTCCATCCAGATACTACAGAATACACATTCTTCTTGGGAGTTGATGGAATTTTCTCAAAACCAGACCACATCTTGAGGATACAAAGCAAGTCTTTGAAAATTGAATTGATTATTTTTATATTCTATCTACCACAACGGACCAAAACTGGAAGTCAACATCACAAGATAGCGTAGAAAATGTATATCCATGGAGACTGGACAACAAACTCTGAAAGTATGAATGGATTATCAATGAAATCAGAGAACTTTTTAAAATTTCTAGAACTAAATGAAATGAAAACACAGCATACCATATCCTATGGGATACATTGAAAACAGTTATAAGAAGAAAGTTTATAAATGTCTAAATTTAAGAATTAGAGATCATATACAAAGTAGCCAGAACTTAATAACATTTCCCTCTGGTCCTAGAAAAACAAGGTCAAGGTAAACCCAAAAATCAATATGTGTAAAGAATTAATAAATGTCTGGTCAGAAATCACTGTAATGGTAATGATATGGAAATGTTAATGCAATGCCAAGAATCAATGAAGCAGTTGGTTCCTTGAAAAGATAAACAATGTTGACAAACCATTAGGTAAACTTATTAAAACACAGGAAAAATATGAGCCACATTCACAAAATTAAAGATGAAAAGTGATATGATACAACAGACACCAATGAAATTCAAGGAATCATTATGGCAAGCTTTGAAAACCAACATTACAATAAATTGGAAAATCTAGAAAAATGGATAAAGTTCTAGACAGACATGATTTTTCAAAATTAAACCATGAGCATGTAGCAAGTTAAACAGCTCTATAACAAGCAATAATAAAACAATAATTTACTTGAATTAAAAATTGAAGCAGTAAAACAAAATTCTCTTAAAAAGCCAGACCAAGAAAGATTCAGTACTGAATTCTACCAAACTAAAAGGAAAAAAAAAAGACCTATGTCCTTTAAATTGTTTCATAAACTAGAAAAGAAAGGAAAGCTATCAAACTCATTTCATAAAGTAATGATGAAAACACAGTAACTGTCAGGGAGAAACATGTCATCAGTATATAGGCATAGGCAAGTATCCTCTCAGGACTCCAAAAACTCATGAAATAAAACCAAGAACTGACAAATGGACTTACACAATTTTTTTAAGTTTTTTAGATACAACATTTTATTAATTGTTTGATAGTTTCATACAATATATTTTGAATATACTCATCTCTGAGTCCTCCCCTTTAGGTCCTCCTAGATTCCCCCTGACCTCACAACATCCGCTCGACTTTGTATCCTCTTTTTATACTTTAATTAATCACTTAGCTCAGAATTTAAAAGCTTCTGCATGGTAAAACAATTTAGTGAAGAGACAGAACACAAAATGGGAGAAAATCTTCGCTAGATATTCTTTTGACATAGAATTAAAACTCAAAATAGAATCTAAAACTGAAAATATTAACTACCAATAAAAAACTATCCAGTCATTAAATGGGATAATCAATTGAACAGGCAGTTATCAAAAGATGGATTTTAAATGGCGAATAAACATGCAAAAAGTCTCAGACATCATTATGTATCAGGGAAATGAAAATTAAAATTACACTGAGACTATTTCTCACCCTAGTAAGAAAGATGAACTCAGGCCATTATTAACAAAACAGGGAATAAATGCTGTAAGGTTGAGGGAAAAGAAAACTTATATATTACTCGTGAAAATATGTTAATTTCCCACTATGAAAAGTCTAGTCAGTTCATACACTAAAAGGAGAACTACTTTATGACACAGTTATAGCACTCCTGGGCACATCCTACCATAGTAACACTTGCACATTCATGCTTACAGCAGCTCTACTCACAACTGACAAGCTGTGCAATCAACCTAGGTGTCATTCAATAGATTAATTGATTTAAACACAATGAAATTATGTCATTGTAAAGAAAATGGATATACCTGGAGACCATCATATTAAATTAAGTCAAATCAGCCTCAGAAATATACCACATATTTTCCCTCATTTTTGGATACTATATTTTATAAAGATACATAAAATTATTTACTGTATTAAAGAAAGAAGCAAGACGATCAGGAGAGAAGAAAAGGGAGGCTGTGAGGGAAGGAACGCTGCCAACATGCATGACTTATTTGAATAAAAAGTCCATTACTCTGTGTGATATACATCAATTAAAACTTTTCAAAGGAAAATAAACAAAGGAAATGTCATTCGGAAAAGGAGAATTAAACATGTGCAGGTGAGTCAAGTGAGAGCTCATTGGTGGAAAACCATGACACTGAGAATTTGCAAACACATTTTCAGAGATCACTGGTCTTCCATTGTATGTGGGTTAGGGAATGGGCAGTGCTGACAGAGGTGATGTGCATTACCTTTCTCCAACTTTAAGAAGAATTGAGAAAAGTAAGAAATCCAAAGCTTACTCTTTGGAAGACTAATAAAATAATCAAATACTATACAAATAGTTAAAAATTAAAATGCTGCTACGGAATTTCAAACTGGTCAAATGCAGGGAATAGGTGTCTGTGAGATACTTAACCCTAAGTGACACATCTTCAATGCAGCCTCTATATATAGGATGATGCCTCTCTCCATGCTCAGCAGAGAAGTTTCCTTTTACAGAATGTGATGATTAATACAAAAACATATAATTAGCCAATATGCAGAGAACCAGAGGCCACAGAGTGCTTATCCCTGAATAGGACACCTATTTCAAACCTCTATGTCCCAAGACTCAGGGATCATTGTGGAAGAGGAGGCAGAAAGATTGTAAGAGCCAGAAGTGTTGAATGACCATAAGGAAACAATAGTTTTCCAGGCAACTATGTCATTATGAACTCACAGCAATGGTCACAGCATGCGAAAGTATTATGAAAGCTCAAACAAGACAAAAATCCCAGCACAGACAAGGGGAAGTTGGTAAGTAATCCCAAGCTAACCTAAGGAACTTTTGGCAATCGATGGCTACTAAGAGGTGGAAAGACAGTGCCTTATAGGTCGGGACTCTTGATGGGTCTAGTGAATAGATCCACACTGAAGGACATTAGGGGAAACAAATAATACTTTATAGGCTACATTATATACACAAGAGTCCACTAAATTGGGTGGGGGCCAGTGGGGGAAGGTGGGGTGAGGGGAGAGGATCTAAATGATCCCAAACTTTATTGTACTACAATCACAAAAAATTCAATTAAAATTCAAAAAAAATGTGTTGAAGATGTTCTTCCTTAGATTGTGTGGTAGAAGGGGGCCAGAACCAATAAATGGAAGGCTTTAGCAAATAGTTTTGTTGTCTTGAAAGAGTCACTTAAAGTCTCTGGATTTCATTTGTAATGAATTTTAAATGATACGAGTTGAAAATAAACATATGACTCTATATTTAAAAATTAAAATGCAAAAAGGATATAACACCAAACAGAGATGTTTCACAGTCTTTATAGAATGTCAGAAATAGGTTATGTCATTAAATTTGAAAATTAACATGAAATAAGCAGTTTTTCTAGAAAAAAAAGAATAAGTTTCAATGTCAAAGAAAAATTAGACAAATGATCTAGTAAATAAACTAATTGAGGGCTAGGAATGTAACTCAGTTGGAAGAGTGATTACCTCACTTGTATAAAACCTTAGGTTCCACCCCTGAATAAACTGGGTGTGGTTGTGCAAGTCCATAATTGCAGGACTCTGGAGGTGAAGGCAGGATGACCAGAGTTCATTAGTTCACCTTCAATTACACAGCAAGTTTAGGGAAAGCTAGAGAGATATGAGACCCTGTCTCAAACAGAAAGAAGAAAGGAAGAAATAAAGAAAGGAAAGAAAGAAAGAAAGAAAGAAAGAAAGAAAGAAAGAAAGAAGGCAGCACCTGCGTATTAAGATTCCCCGTGGATGCTCCTCTTGCAAACCTCAGACCATCAGCACCCACCACTGGTGTATTTTTACTTCTGTTGAAGAATGGTCAAGAGAATGAGAAACTGCAGTGTTCTGACTTTCGCATTCACCTTTCTCATGCTACCTGAGCCTCTGCTCTGTGCAGAGGCGGATGCCCTTCCAGCCTCACATAGCTGATCCCTGTGCTGCTTTCTGTCCCACCTTTATGGAGGCCCTAAATGGAAGTGTCGGGTATCTGGAACCCAGGCCAGGCAGATGTTACACCTGGATTCTCTAATTTCTACTGAGACCAGAACACTGCTACATGCCTCTCATCTTGTTGGAGGGAGGGATGGGGGCGAGAGAGAAAGAGACAAAGAGAGAGAGAGAGGGAGGGAGGGAGGATTTTAAATTTGAGAGATAAGTCCACTGCAACTCTGTCTCATATATTCTCATAAGGAATACATATATATTCCTCATAAGGAATATATATATATATGTTATATTCCTTCCCACAAACCCAAACATCAATAACAAGCCCAGACAGTTTTATAGACAACTTTTACTAAGACTTAAAGGAAAATAGGAACTCTGTCTTAAACAAACTATTCCAGAGAATAATAAATAAGGAATTCTACTAATCTTGTTTTATGAGGCCCAAATGACCCTGATTCCAATACATGACCCCCAAGGAAAGTTTTAGACAAGCTTTCCTTATTAACACAGATGCTAACACTCTACAACATAAAAGCACAATCTTTCTAATTTGAACCCCCCATTATCAGAAGCTGCTTTGGTTTGGATTTGAAATATTCTCCAAAAACTTGTATGTTTAAGACTTGGTTCCTAACTTAAGCAGCAGTCATGGGGTGCAAACTTCAGGGGTAGGTAGGGCTTGGGCAGAGAAAGTATGTCATACTAGAAGGTATATAACTTGATCCCCAGCCCCTTTCTCCTGCTCCTCCATCTTTCCCAAATGAAATGAGCAGCTTGTACCATAATACTCCAAGCTACAGTATCCTACACCCCAACAGCTGCAAACTGACAGGACCAAGTGAGCATGGTAAAGCTCATGAATTTAGAAGATGAAATAAGCATGTCCACTTCTAAGTTAATTATCGCAGAGGTTTTGTCACAGACAGCTACCACAGAGGCCAAGAGCACATTATCATGGCTTCCCTACTCACTCTTCTTCAGTAATCATGGATGCAGACCATAGGCCACTCTCCTCCAAAGACACCAAGAGTGGGGTCTCATTCACTGGAACTGTGACCAAACCCTCCACACTGAGACATTCTGTCTCCTCTTCCATTATCAAGAATCAAGCGTTGTCTGCCCTAAACTTCAGAAGGACTAACTCCCAGTGGAACTGCATCTGTAGCCTCAGGCAGTCTTACTAAAGGGATCAGAACAGAACGCAGGTATCTACCATTCCTCCCCTTGATAGTATGTGTAGCCACTTTACCTGAGATGTATCTGCAGAGTCTAGCATCATTATGTGTGCCAACTTTGCCCTCACTAACCATAATTCCTGGTTCACCCATCAGCTCCTTCACTCTAACTTCTACAAGGTTCATTGGCTATATCCTATTCAATCTTCTAGCCCTGCTCAATTTTTGAATGTCTTCCGTCTTAGTCTTTGGTATCTACTGTCAATTGTTAGTAAAATTGCCAATGAACTCAGAATCTCCTCTAACTATCCTCTACCTTTCCACCCTTAAATCAGTTATGGTTGTCTACATAAGCCTTGCAAAAGATTGAGACTATAGTCGTACAGTCATCGATGGGGACAGGGCTTACGAGGCTCTGTCCCACCCAGAGGAACTAATGGTAGTTAGAGCTGATGGAAGAGAGGGGGCCATTGTCTTCAGTGATACAGCCAACAGTGAGTTACTCCTGTTCCAGTGGATAACATCATACCCATGCCTATTCCCATGGATCTGTTTAAACCCAGTGGGCCATAATGCAAAAAGAAACAGAATAATTCAAAAAAGACATAAAGGTGTGATGGAGACTTGTTCAGGGGGAAATGCTGGTGGGAATGGGAAGAGGATAATCCGTGGGATGGAAGGACAACTGATCCTAGTGTGTTGTATACATGTATGAAATTGCCAAAGAATAACTGAGTTTAAAATTTAAACTAAGGAGCTGTAAAGATGGTGCAGTGTTTAAGAGCACTCAAAGCTCTTGCAGAGGACCTGGATCCAAATCCTAGCATATACACATGGTGGCTAATAACCATTTATAACCCCAGTTCCACACTACCATTCTCTGACCCTCCCCCACAGGCTTTGCACAATATGGCTGCACTTACATACATGAAGGCAATATATGCATATACATAAAACAATAAATAAAATATAAAAAATTTAACTAAAAAAGAACAAAAGGCTCAAATAAAATGTGTTTCACTCTCAGTCCATTTTCTAAATTGCAATTATGTGGATCATTCTTTAAAAATAGTCTGATAGTGGGGCTGGAGAGATGGCTCAGCAGTTAAAAGCACATACTGCTCTTGCAGAGGACGCAGGTTCTATTCCCAACACCCAAATGGCAGCTAACAACCATCTGTAACTCCAATTCCAGGGAATCTGGTACTGGTACCCTCTTCAGACCACTGCAGGATTGAATGACAGGAGTGTATTTACATACATCCAGGCAATATACTCATACACATAAAATAAAAAAAATATTTTTTAAAACCAGTCTGATAGTAATAGTAATAGCACATCAAACTGGATAATGACATTGATATTGACAATAATGTTAAGAGAGCTTAGACATACTGAGTGCTTAGCACATGTCAGACATTATCATAAATTACTGTATTTCTGGACCTTATCTGTTTAACATTAAATGTTTTCAATGGCATTCCATTGCTCTCAGAATAAATTTCATATCCTAATGTTAAAGAAGCAATGAAACATCATCTCACCTTAGTTAGAATGCGTATCATTAAGAAGACTAAAAATAAATGATGATGAGAATGTGAACAAAAATGAATCCTCATATACTATTGATGTAATGTAAATCAACACAGCTATCATGGAAAACTATATGGTAGGTCCTCAGAAACTAGATATGGAAATATCACCTGATATAGCAATCTCACTATTGGGCATACATCTAAGGGAACTGAAATTAGCATGTTGAAGACCCATTTGCAATTGCATATTTGCTGTACCGCTCTTCAAAATACCCAAGATATGGAACTAAACTAGTATTCTAGTTTGTTTCTTCATTGCTGTGACAAAACACTCTGACCAATACCAACTTGGAGAGGAAAGAGTTTATTTAGCTTACATCTCCCGGGTCACAGTTCATCATTCCGGAAGTCCAAGGTAGGAACTCAGGGCAGGAACTTGGAGACAGGAGCTGAAGCATAGGTCACTGAGGAAGGCTGCTTACTGGCTTGCTCCTCAACATGTTTTCTTATACAACATAGGCCCACCTGCCCAGTGGTGGCACCACCCAGAGCAGGTTAGGTCCTACCACGTCACTCAATAATCAAGAAAATACCCCACAGACATGGCCGCAGGCCAGTCCAGTTGAGGCACTTCACCAATTGCAGTTCCCTCTACCCAGAAGTTTCACGTTGACAACTAAAGCTACCCAGCACAGATAGGTATCCGTCAGTGAATGCACAGATAAAGAAAATGGGGTATTTTTGTGTGTACAATGTAATATTGTACAGTCATGTAAAGAAGAGAATTCACTCATTTGAAGCAGCATGCATAGAATTGGGGGACATTAAGTAAAATAAACACAGGAAAAAAATATAATACACACTATCACTTATATGTGAAACTAATAATTTATTTTCAAAGAAATAGATACTAGAATAGCATTTACTGGAGTCTAAAAAGGATGCACAGGAGAAAACATTAGACAGACAATGGACAATGGGCACAGATGTACAGTCCTAACATTCTAACATGGTACGATAGCTTTGGAAAATGTCATTAATTGAATATTTCAAAATAGTTATCAGACATGGTTTTGAATATTCCTAGCAGAAAGAAATGATGTGTGTCTGAGGTGGTGATAATATGCCAATTACTATTATTTAATCCTTACCGTTTATATAAATATATTAAAAGATCACAACTATATTTTATACACATGCACAATGATTATATGTAAATTTAAAATAAGAGTATTTTGAAAAATAAGTTGTCTTTACTTTTGATTTGGTTGTACAAATTATTTAGTACAGATTTAATATTTGTCATATAATTGCTAAACAAATATTTTCTCTTAGTCTTTATTTCATTTGTTAATAATGCTTTTCCATAAAGTAGATTTTGAAGATTTTACTGATGACTAAGTCTCAGTCTTTGTCATCATATTTTTGTGTGCTGAGAAATTCCTGTCTTAGGTGAGCCGCTCTAATGCCAATGATACATATTTTATCTATGTCCAAAAGGAGGCAGCTGGGTGACTGAGAACAAGTAAGATAGGATAACAGACAAATGTGTAGGTTGCTAAAGGGATCGGGACTTTTAGATCAGCAATAGCACACACTATGCATCTTTGTACTGAAACCACACCAACGAATCTTATACTGATTAGACTTTCTGGGCTGTCTGCTTCTTTGCCAGGTAGGTCACCTGTCTGTTTCTAAGTCAGAAGAGCAATAACTGCAGGCACTGTTACAGCCCTCGGGATATTTAGAAATATTTTCAGATCTTTCACTTGCTCCCCCACCCCTGCAAAGTAAAGGAAAAACTTCTACTACTATAATTCTGTGGGACACAAACTCATATTAAGCCATAATTTGTAGTTGATAAGGCTCATGATTGTCTCAAATCATACAAAGACTGAATTACAAAATTAGAGCAAGAGACCGAGGCAGGTTGTTGCCTGCCTTAAATGTGTGAGCAACTGTGATTAAATCTCTTCTGAGTGGATAGAATTGGGCGAAGCAAGGCTAGGCTACACACGGTCTTGGGACCACTTGAAAAGATCTGATTATCCAAAACCTGGGGAAGTAAGAATATTGGGTTCCAGCACATGCAAGTCTCGGGAAAATACGATGCACTAAAAGAAGCACAACCTGGGAAATAAGCTGTGAGCTCACAGACTAAAGTGCGTTACTAATTGCCTAGTCTGAAAGATGTTTGTCTTTAAATTCAATTGTTCCACTGAAGTATTTCAGATGAAGAGTCTCTCCCCTTTAGATATCTATTTCTTAATCTTTGATAATCATTTTCCTGCTATTTATATGAAGTATTTTATTGAATTCTTAATGACACTATAATTGCATAATAGTCTCCAAAGCTCATCTTTGTGGACCTTTACTCTCAGTTTTTCCCATGATTGTGTAATGTCTAATTCCTAAAATAAACTTCTATTTCTGTAAATACATAGTCATTCTGTTTTCCTGATTGAGAGCTGATTTATTGGAAATATCTTAATTTCCACTTATTTTTATATTTCCTTTGTATTGTTTTTAGTAATCACTGAACTCGCAGCAGCAAACATTTAGAAGTCATGTATTTTGACTCCCACTTTTCCTTCCTTTCTTGCTTCACCTATGCGTCAGAAACTGTAATAATTATCTTATCTCCTGCATATAAGTCTCAACCACCCCTACAAGGTATATAATCTCATTCTAAATTAACATAAATATGAAACAAGTTTAGCGATTCTACCTTATCTGACCCTATAAGAACTGTATGATGAGGATTCAAGGGTGTCTGCCTCCAAAATGCTGTTCTCAGAGTTGAATCTATATTGTCTCTTGTCTTTAAAATGATGCATTATTCCTTGATATATAAAGATACTTTGCAATTTTTAAACAATCCACATTAAAACAATCCTTGGATGCCTGTTACTATCTATCTTCCTCCCCTTCCTGGTATAAAACAGGATTAATTAAATTCTAAGCTCAGCTTGAAATTTGATGGGGATTAATTTTTACCCAAAAGGTTGTACACAGATACGAAGCACTTTGGGGCCTAATATTCAATTTTCCATGGCATGTCCAGGGCCACCCAGCATACTGCTTCCCTTCCTTAACATTATGGAAGTGTGAGATAATATGGAGATGTCAAAAGCTTGAAGCTGGGCATGATAGTGCATGCTTATAATTCCAGCATTCAGAGGGTAGAGGAAGGAGGATTGTGAATTTGAGGACAGCTTGGGCTAACCTGAGATAGTGAGACCCTGTCTCAAAAAATAAAATTACTATTATTATTTATTATTTTAAGTACATTTGTTGTTGTTGTTATTATTATTATTATTATTATTATTATTATCATCTAATAACCTGGATCGGTTAGTCAACATATGGAGGATAGTTGCTGTTTGACAGATTTCACTTAACATTAGAGAAAAAAAAACTTTTCTTGTGTTGAGGTACTGAGGATGGGAATTATGTGTTACAATAGGAAAGCTTAGCAAGTGTGTCCTCCCTGTGCAGCATGGCACTTGGAATGCCTGTTATGGAGTCATATTTCAGTGGTAATCAGTTATGACATTATCCATAGAGACCATTAATTCATTTCCTGAAAGCAACCATTTACTGGTCTGTCCCTCTCCCTATGGCACACAAAATAGTATTTTATAATCAAAATAGAAAAAGGTGATATGGAAAACAGTATTTGATGTCTCAAAAAAACTGAGAATATTTTCTGGACTATTCAGTAGACATCTACACAGCAGATCAACAACCTTTTCCCATGAGTTGACTCTGGAGGCTCTCAGTCGACCTACAAGTAATTACAAAGGCATTATATTCACTATCATGAATGGATTACAAACCATCTCACCACTAAGTAAATTTAAGCTGCCTTCTTGATCTCTATCAGCAAGGCCTTTTGCCTTAACAAGTTCCACATTGCAGACGAGCCTTTCTGCCATCTGCTCGAATGGAAACATGTGCCATAATCCAGCATTGGAACACGTTGTCCTTGCTAAGGAAAGAGATATTAGGGGGATTTTTTTTTTTTAGAACAACACCCTTTTGGCACATGATTTGTGGCTAGACCTTGCCCTTTGACCTGGTGTGAAATGATACACTTTGACAAAGATGTCAGTTAGAATGAATGTGTATGAGTTCATATTTACATATGTTCACTGCCAGTCAGTATGGTTTCCAATGGTGATAGTGACAATTGTAGGACCCTCATTCTGCATTACCAATGGTCTTAATTACGTGGTGCTACTAATATCTTCTCAACCACCAAAGTATATAACCATCTTTAAAGTCTCAATAAACTTTATCCATTATAGCAAAACACCTCTTACACATACAGTAAACTTCAACTTTTCTAAGATGCTTTCTCTGACTGCTTCATGCTAGTTGGGTAATTCTTGTTCCATGTGCACCATGTGTACACATCTCTCAATGTAACACAAAAATATTCGGGTATGATATGATCCTTATCATGCCTTGGTTATTGCTGACCAGGGGAAAGAGAAAGTGAATCATGGCT
>NW_008360297.1:1847865-1848507 GCF_000622305.1 Nannospalax galili
AATCATGTGCATTGTTTTCACACAGTGGGTACCAATAGTCATATCCATCGCTCTTCCTTCAGAGGACACCTACAGCATCAGTCCTGCATAAGTCAGCAGAGACTTCACAAGATTTCAAAAAGAACAGAGAAAGCATTACTGTAATTTTTGTCATAATTCTTTACTTTTTAAAAAATATTTTATTTATTATTTTTATTTTAGGTATATGAGTGTATTGCTTGCATGCAGGTAGGTGTGTGCCCCTGTGTTGTGTGATGATACCTGAGGAGGTCAGAAGAGGGCTTTAGAGTCTCCTGAAACTGGAGTTAAGGACAGTTGTTAGCAGCCATGTGGGTGCTGGGAAGCAAACCTGGGTCCTCTGCAAGAACAGCCAGTGCTCTGAACTGTTGAGCCATCTCTCCAGTCTCAACTTTATTTTTTTAATTATTTATTTAATAACAACATACTTAGAAGAAGCATTTCATTACAACAGTATTGACATATTCAGTAACAATTTTGTGAGCTAAGATGCATCTCTTTCAAAATTGGCTATAAATTTCTATGTTTACAGATGAATTATTACGCTTATATATTGACCTTTTATCAACACTAAATTCAAAGGCTAACTTGGCCATTTCCTCTTCTTTGCGGGCCCTTTATCCC
>NW_008360297.1:1848538-1850368 GCF_000622305.1 Nannospalax galili
GAGTTTCACACAGAAAAATTCATTTTTAATACAATTGACACTAAGATGCACATGTGTTTCTAATCTCTATATATATGATTATTACTAGTCACAATTGGTTACTTTCTGAGCTCCTTAGCATCTAAGCATGGATATAAACTCATGAGGTAGATTTCATTGGTAATGTTTTTCACATCTACTAATTATTAATGAGCAAATTTTTATGCTTTGAAGAATTATTATTTTTTTAATCATGAATATTTAATAACTACATGATTAGAAGCATTTCATCACAGCTTTAACATATTCAGTACATCTCTTTCAAAAGTGGGTGGAAGTTTCTAGGTTCACAATTGAATTAATACAGTTAAACAATATTGAACTCAGTATAAGCCCTGTGAGGCATTAAATCGGATGAGTTTCTAACCTTTAAAAAAGATCTCCATTTCATTTTTAGAATATATTGTTCCTTGCAGAAAGACTCATTGTTTTTGCTACTAACACTGAGATGTTGGCACATGCTTCTCTAATCTTTATGTATCTGATTACTAGTCATAATCAGTTGCACTTGGATCGTTGGCACCTGTGTATGTCTATAAGATCATCTGGTAGATTTCAATGGTAATGTTTATTGCCAATATTAATTAACATGATGTAAATTTCCATGCTTCCTCCTCAAATATAATACATTTTTTTTAATTTGTTGATTTTTTTTTTTGTGTGTGTGTATCACACAGAACATCCCAAACCATCTTATTCAACTATACAGCCACTTACCAGATGGCACCTTCCCATAGCCTCCATCCCCCCACTAGAGCCCTTATACTCTGATATCCCTGCTACTGTCTGCTGTGTTGTCAGCACCCCCAGCCCTTCCCCACTACCTGCCCTTCTGGTGAATCTAGTCAGCCTATCTAGTGGTCTTTGTTTTGGAGGGTCAGCTGTTCCTCATTTAGCAGCAATCATTTGTCAATATTCCTTTAGATAAGATTAGGGTCTGCTCTTCATTTTCCCAGTTCTATGCTGTATTACTGTCTGGGAGTCCCTTTGGCCACCGTGGCCAACAACTCAAACGAAGGTATCTCCTGTCTGGAATTGTTGCTTGTTATGTGGCCTTTAGCTATGTATATGGACTCTTAACAATTATATTGGCCCCTTTACTCTTTGGTTATATGTTCCTTTTGGGTATTTAAGGCCATACAATAGGCCCAGATAAACCAATTTATTTTTACTCTTAAGGTCATTTGAGGATCTGTCCTTCAGGGGTCTCACGGGCTTGGGAGGAGCCCCTGGCACCTTTCTTTTACCATTTCCGCCTATGTGAAGATAAGTCAAAGGTCCTGCTCAACCATGGTTGGCTTCACTTGGAAGCATGGAGGAAATGATTCCTCTGTGTTGACCGTCCACTTTGTAGACTGGACACTGGTTCAAGTCCATGTGGTGGGGGTCTCCTCAGCCTCCTTGATCAAGAGGACAGGCGACCCACCATAATTACAAGATATTTTTTAAACAAATTTTTACTTTAGTATATTAAATTTTTTTTTAATTAAAAGAAGCATTTCATTACAACAGCATTAACCTATTCACTAATATTTTTCTAAGCTAGGGTACATCTCTTTCAAAATTGGCTGTACATTTCTAGGTTTACAGATGAATTATTACACTTATACAATCTTTTTCTAATTATAATCTCTATAAGACATAAAATTAAATGAGGTTTGAACGTTTAAAAAGATCTCCAATTCGTTGTCAAAACACACAGATTCATACAGAAAAATTCATTTTTAATGCAATTGACACTAAGATGCACATGTATTTCTAATCTCTATAAATCTGATTATTACTAGTAAC
>NW_008360297.1:1850977-1868477 GCF_000622305.1 Nannospalax galili
ACTGGACACTGGTTCAAGTCCATCTGGTGGGGTCTCCTTGGCCTCCTTGATCAAGAGGTCAGATGACCCACCACCATTACAGGACAAGAAATAACCTGACGGAGAAGAATAGTAGGTAACAGGCCTTATTAAGGGAGATATGGATAAATTACAAGATATTTTGAGAGACGCTCATAGTCCCCTGGAACTAGTCGGCCTAGGAGGGCAAGGAGCAAAAGGTGTCCTTTATATCCCTCTGAACAAATTATTATAGGCCTCAAAGTATGGTTGTTAAACATCCAAGAAGGTTAGTTCCTCCACTGAACAAATTATTATAGGCCTCAAAGTATGGTTGTTAAACATCCAAGAAGGTTAGTTCCTCCAGTCTGGTACTTTTAATTACTGTGTGTCATGTAGATAAGTCTTGGGCAAAGACCAATTGTTCTAAGATAAACCTTACCTAGACATATATTTTTTGATCTGCTATATACAATTTGTTAGTAGGTTGTAGGAGTAATATGGTTAACTCTGGTTTTCAAAACTAGCTAGGCATTATTTGTCTCTCGCATTATCTCACCCCTCCATCATAGTTTTCCCACTTAAGCCTCCCCCATTTCCCCCCTTTCTCCCATAATAATACGCTTCTCCTAGGGTCCTACCTCTCTTGAGCTCCTTCTTTTCCTTTGTCCCCTAGGTTCCTTGTATACCCTTCCCTCCCCGCTCCCTTAAACTACCCCAATTTTTATCCATATCTCCATTATTAAGGCCTGTTTCCTACTATTCTCTTTGAGGTTCTTTCTTTTCCTTTACCTCCCTGTTTCCTTTCCATTATCCTGGTTCCTGCAGTTATGTCTGGATACATACTCACTTACCAGGGTTTGGTTCTGGGATCCACATATGAGGGAGAACATATGTCAATATTTTCTCTGAGTCTGTGTTACTTCACTTAGTATGACAGTTTCTAGTTCCATCCATTTACCTGCCAATTTTATGATTTCATCTTTCTTTGCTGCTGAGTAAAACTCCATCATATAAATGAACCACATTTTCATTATCCACTCATCAATTGAGGGACACTTAGGTTGCTTCTATCTCTTATCTATTGTGATAAAACAGTAACAAACATGGATGTACAAGCGTCTCTGCAATAGGATGATTTCTTTGGGTATATGCCAAGGAGTGGTATAACTGGGTCAAATGGTAGGTTTATTTGTAATTTTTTAAGAGTTCTCCACACTGCTTTCCATAGGGGTTGAAGAATTTTGCAGCTTCACCAGCAACGGATGAGTGTTCCCCTTTCCCCACATCCTCTCCAACATTTGGTATCATTTGTTCACTTAATCCTAGCCAGACTGACTGGGGTAAGATGAAATCTTAAAGTGGTTTTAATTTGCATTTCCCTAATTATTAGTGGTGTTGAACATTTTTTTAAGATGCTTCATAGCCGTCTTTACATCTTCTTTTGAGAACTCTCTGTTCAGCTCCTTAGCCCATCTTTTAATTGGGTTACTTCTTGTCTTGAGTCTCTGTTTTTTGAGTTTGTTATATATTCTGGATTTAAACCTCTTCAGATGTGTTGCTGGTGAAGATTTTCTCCCATTCTGTGGGTTTTCTGTTTGCTTCCCTGGTTGCCTCCTTTGATGTACAGAAGCTTTTTAATTTAATGAGTTCCCATTTGTTAATTCTTGCCCTTGTTTCATGAGCAATTGATGTCCGGTTTAGAAAATCCTTTCCTACACCTATATCTTGTAGGTTTTTCCCAATGTTTTCTTCAAACAGTTTCAGAGTTTCAGGCTTCACATTGAGGTCTTTGATCATTTGGAATTGACTTTTGTGCAGGGTGAAAGGGGTTTAGTTTCATTCTTCTACAGGTGGAGATCCAGTTTTGCCAGCAACATTTGCTGAACATGCTCTCTCTCCTACAGTGAATATTCTTTGCCCCTTTGTCAAATATCAGGAGGCTGAATTGCATTTACTCATATTTGGGTCTTCAATTTTGTTCTGTTGATCTATGGGTCTATTTTTTGCCAGCACCATGTTGTTTTTATGACTATAGCTCTGTAATACAGCTTAAAATCTGGTATAGTAATTCCCTCCAGCATTGCTCTTAGTGCTAAGGGTTGTTTTGGCTATCTGAGGTCTTTTGTGCTTCCCTATGAATCTTAGGATGGTTTTTTCCAATTCTTTGAAAAAAATGTCATGGGGATTTTGATTGGCATTGCATTGAATCTATAAATAAGTCTTCCTCTATCTCTTTCTTTAAAGATTAAAAATTTTCATTGTAAAGCTCTTTAATGTCTTTGGTCAGGCTTATTCAGAGATATTTTATTTTATTTATTTATTGCAGCTCTTGTGATGGGGAGTGTTTCCATGTGCTCTTTCTCTGATTGCTTGTTATTGGTAATATAGAAAGGCTACAGATTTTGTAGGTTAATTTTGTAACCTGTCACTTTACTGAATGTGTTAATAATTTCTAGGAGTTTTTGGATATCATATCATGTGCAAAAAAAAGGGTAATGTGATCTCTTCTTTTCCAATTATTACACCTTTAATTTCCTTTTCTTGTCTTGTTGCTCTTGCAAGAGTTTCAAGCACTATGTTGAAAAGGAGTGGAAACAATGTACAGCCTTGTCTGTTTCCTGATTTCAATGGGAATGCTTCCGTTTTTCTCCATTTGGAATGATGTTGGCTATGGGTTTGTTATATATGGCTTTAATTATGTTGAGGTATGTTCCCTCCAGACTGAGTCTCTCTAGGACTTTGAACATAAATGCATGATTGACAGACTGCTAGCCCAGTTAACCCAAAGAAAGTAAGAGCACCTCCCAATCAACAGAATCAGAGATGAAAAGGGAAATATCACAACAGACACCAGAAAGATACAGGACATTATAAGGGAATATTTTAAAAACCTATATGTTACTATATTTGAAAACCTAAAAGAAATGGATGGATATCTAAAGGCATGGGAACCACCAAAACTAAACCAAGAAGAGATTAACAGCTTAAACAGTCCCATAACACAAAAAGAAACTGAAACAGTAATACAAAACCTCCCGACTAAAAAAAGCCCAGGATCAGATGGATTTACATTAGAATTCTATCAGACATTTAAAGAAGATCTACATCCAGTAATAATTTATTCAAAAAGATAGAAATGGAGGGAAAACTTCCAAATTCCTTCTTTGAAGCCAGCATCACTCTAATACCAAAGCCAGGTAAAGATACAACCAAAAAAGAAAACTATAGACCCATATCCTTAATGAACGTAGATGGAAACGTTCTCAACAAGATACTTGCAAACCGCATACAGACACACATCAAAAAGATCATCCACCATGATCAAGTCAGCTTTACCCCAGAGATGCAGTGATGGCTCAATATACAGAAGTCAATAAACATCATAAATCGTATAAAAAAGTGGGCTCAAAGACAAGAACCACATGGTCATCTCAATAGATGCAGAGAAGGCCTTTGACAAAATCCAACTTTCTTTATTCTTAAATGATGACATTTGCCATCCTTATTAGTTACATTTCTCATTGTCTTGACAGAAATCCTGACAGAAGCAACTTGAAGCGTTTGTTTTGGTTGACAACCCATTGTGGCAAGGAAGGCATGGCTATAACAGGATCTTGAGGTGGTGAGTCACACAGTCAGGAAACAGAGAGAGATGAGTGTTAGTGCCCAGCTCATATTCTCATCTTTATCTTTTTAATTCAGTCTTGGACCCCAATCCACAATAGTGTTCCCTCCATATTCAGGGTGGGTCTTTCTTCCTCAGTTTAACCCTTCTAGACTCACTCAAAGGCATACCCAAAGGTATATCTCATAGGCCATTCCAAATGGAGTCAAGTTGATAATGAACCCTAATCATTACCATGTCTAATCATGCAATCGCTGATATTTGATGCTGAGTTACAATACACATGAAGTAAGCTCTTACATACCACATTGCCACCATTTATTTGCATAGAAAGTACTTTGATTCTAAGCTTCCCAGAAAAATTCAGTGTCACAAATCAAAGAAAAAAAAGATTTAGATATATTTAGGTACCCAGCTTGATCATCTGATATACATTTTAAAATAATCACCACAGTCAAAATAATTAATAAAACCTTCACATTGCATAGTAACCATGATGAGAACACTTAATACTTAATCTAACCTCATAACAAATTCAAGTACACAATATAGCAATTTGCCTGAAGTCACTCTGACATGCATCACTTTCCCAGACTTACTCATTTTTGTATAACTGAAACTTTTCCCCCTGATTGACATTTTTCCACTTCTCTCTTCCCCAAAGCCTCCAGCTACTATGTTTCTACTCTTTCTGCTTTTGAATTTGATAATTTTGATTGCACGTGTATGTGAAATTGGATAGCTGTTGTCTTTTTTCTGTCTGGCTTATTTTATTATCACAGTATTTCCTGTCTATAAACCTTGTCATGTGACATAATTTCTTCCCTTAGATGAATATTATTTCTTTGTATGTTTATATTACATTAGAAAATCAGGATCCCTTTTAATAATGAGTTATAAACATTTTTATATAGTTTAGGTATCAATCCTTGATTGTACATGTAATTTTCTATGTTTTCCATTCTGTAAGTTACCTTTTAATTTATGCTTGTTTTTGTTTGTTTTTTTGCTGGAGTAAGCATTATAACATACAACTGACATTAGAATAAGGATATAAAATATAGAGCTTGTAGAAATAAAAGAAATTTTTAAATAAAAAAATGGACAAAAGTCACAAAGATACATAAGGGTTATTTCAATGACCAATAAATATATGAGAAAACATATAATTTCATTAGGGATGAATGAAGTGGTGATAAATAATGTACTGTTTTACTGTCTTTCAATGACAAAAATAAAAACTCAACTGTTCAAGAAAGAATTGTCAACATAATCTATACACTGATGGTGGGAGTGTAATCAGTCCATTCAGTTTGAAAGACTGTTGTTATCTTATGAAGCCAAACATCACACCCCTTACTACCCAGCATTCCATTCCTGGTTTGTAAGTATGTATTTGAGTGTATGATATACTCAAATAACTTCACAAAACTTGATACTAGCAGTAGTATATATAAGATCAAATCTTGGAATATTGAAGGGCTCTTTATTGATACAATGAATAAACTGTGATGTATTTAACAAAAGTTTTTTTTTTAAGAGTGAGCTACATATGCAACACATGAATAAATTTATAGCAGTGAAAAAATCAGTAGAAAAGTAAATCTCCATTCTAAAGAAATGAAGAGCACTTACTCCTCTATTAGGGGACTACATGTTGGACGCCAGGACCCACATCAGGCAGCACACAAACACATATAGCTCCAGCTCCAAGGAATTCAATGTCCCCATTCTGGACTCCATGGGAACCCACATATATGTGTGTGCACACACAACTCAAACGCACAAAATATTTTAAGCAAATCTCAAAATATTATAAAACACATGAATAACTATATCCTTTATATTCTTTTAATAAAAACTAAAGTATGGGGTTTATAAGGAACATGTAAGCCAAAAAAGAGGGCTATGATTTTGTGGGAGTGCCTAAGCAAGGTGCACTTTCTGTAAATCCAAACCATGGGCATCCAGAGATCCCTGAGCCTGATGACTGCTTGGGATGTCTTGGATCAAAACATATGCAAAATGAAGATCCTATGGCATCCTGAGGTGATCAGCAATGTGTCTACTATTTAAGATGTTTTATAGGAATAGTACTGCAATCTCATCATTGCCATTTTCTTCATTGTCAAGTGTCTTGTTCAGCTGTTAAACATTTGTGATATATACACAGCACATAGGCCCTAGGGAAGAACTTACTACTGTTGTTTTGCTAAATTTACAGTGTCAGACTTCCTTCAAAATATTTATGTTTATAACCATACACAAAAGATGCTCCCAGCCCTGATCAAAGAAGTTTCATTGCAGCAAATGCCAGTGGATGCCGAGAGCCACGGCTGCACAAGGAGCTGGGAGTAAGTGACTTGAGTGTTTGGCCCTAAAAAATACATTTATGCCACCTACCTTCAAGATTCAGGGAGAATCGCTGAGAAGGAGTCAGAAAGGATGTCTGTAGTTGCCCACAGTGAGCTTCAGAAGATTGGCCTGTCAACAGTCAATAATATATGAGAGAGGTCTCATTGGATCTTGCCCCTCCCTGGGGAACTATTGTCTATTGATAGATGCTGGAGGAGGGGGAGTTGTGGTCTTTAGACTTTAGTTGTGCCCTCACTGGTAAGTCTACCAGGTTCTAATGGATAATTCTAACCATAGTCATATGTATGGTCCTAGATTAATTCTATGGGTCACAAAACAAAAGCTAAATAAACAAAAAAGTAAAAAAAAAAGTCCATTAACACAAGAAAGACAGTTGTAGGAGGAGTGGGGCTTAACAGGGATGGGAGGAATTTAAAAGAGGCTAGGGATGAGCATGAACAAAATGCATGTATAAAATTGTCAAAAATAAATTTATCAATTAAAAATATCTCTGAAAAAGGCACATGTTGTTTTTGGAATAAATATTGATCCCCTAACCTCTTTACAGAACTAAAAAATAAATGTGAAGCTTTAATAATTTTTAAAAGGTGTAAGTAACTATGTGAGTTGATAGATGTATTAATTTGCTTATATGTATACTGCCTATGTATATATCAAAGCATCATGTTCTAGACCTTAAACTTATGAAAGTTTAATGGGATAATTAAAATACATAAAGGATGGTTGTTATATGAGAGAGGAGCACGGATAGGATATAAGTTCTTATAGTATGTTTTTGTCAAACATCTAGTTTCATGTTCAGCCTAACTGCATGCACTGGAAAAATAATTCTATTTGAATTCCTGTAAGTCTTCCCCAAAATCAAGAAGACTACAAACTCATAAAATCATAATACCTGTAAGGATTTCTTGATTTAATAAAAAATTGGTTTTATTATAAATATACATAAAACTGTATCAATTGGTCCAATATTGCTAATTTTACACACAAAAGAACAGAATTACACAATGAGCCAAAATCTATATTATTTATTGTAAAAACAAATTATAACTTAGTGAGTATGAAATGTTTTTGTTTTATGTTTTTTAGTTGTATTTCCCCAAAGACTAATGGCATTGAGAATCTTTTTTACTTGTTAATTGGCTTGAGAAATAAGATAAAGTTTTATTCAGATATTTTACCAGTTTTAAAATTCAATTATTTATTTGTTGTTCAGTTCTAAATGTACTTTACCTATTCCTAACATAGTCTCTTGTGGGACATATGATTTACAAATATTCTCTGACATTCTGTGAGTTTTCATGTCAATTCCTAAGTAGTGAATTTTGAGGTACAATAGTTATTCATTTCAATTAAGTCAAATTTATCTAAAAAAGGCAAATCTGATAAGTATCTTCTCACAAACAAACACAATTGGCTCAATCAATGCCCTCATTTCATCACTGTCAGCAAACAAGTGGAAATCAAATGATCATTTCTGAACTTCTGTTTTTGCCATTGATAGTGGACTGAGTACATTTAACAAAAATCACCTATATATCTAAACTAGAAAAAAAAATGTGAAGATCACGTGATCTTAGATATTTTCATACTGATATCCACTTTAGAGCAATGTGGAAGAAGAAGGTGAAAAGTTGTGGGCCTCTCTTTAATTTCTTTTTTTATTATTTTATATATATGAGAAGCCTGCATGTAAGTGCATCCATGTAGTGCAATACCCATGGAGAGCAGAAGAAGGTGTTGGATCCCTTGGATCTGGAGTGTTTGTTAGCTACCATGTAGGTGCTGCATACAAAACTTGGGTCCTCTGCACAAGTAACCAGTGATTTTAAATGCTGAGCCATCTATCCAGCCCTAGGGCCTCTCCTTCCTGTCCATAGGCCACCTATATCCAACCTCAAACTTCCCTTCACAAACTCCCTCTGCCCCCTTTGATGCCTAAAGTGCATAAATCAATGGTATGTCCCTTACTTATATGAGCACTACTAAAATAAGGTTATAAAAGTGTCAATTAGCAAATATCAAAGCACATGAAATTATTATTATATATTTAAGATTGTCATGGTCAAGGGTAAGACAAGGAGCAATGCTTGCCCAGGGGCTTCACTCCAAGTCCTCTGCTGTGTGCCTCATCCACATTCCAAGTACCGCCCAGTCATTCTGCTGTACTGCAGTTCCTCTGGACCATAAGCACCTACCATGAAAACATGTAGTGCATAGAATTCTGACTCATCCCACGCCAGAGGTCAGAGGTACTTCTCCACTAATCCTCATGAACTAGAAATTGGACGTGATCTCATAACCAAGCTGTTGCATTTATAAAAGGAAATTGAAGTATGTTTCTCTTCTTGAGTTTGAAGTAAAATCAAGAAATCATCTTGTCAAGCAGTGTAGTTTCTAGGAATCCATGAATACTTATGTTACTCGTATTGTTGAATTGTCACTCTTTCTTACTGGCACAGTTGGATGACAAGATCAACTTCATAAGGTCAATTTCTCAGTTGAGGGCTGATTGTATAAATGAACTTCATAGGTCCAGGGCCCAAGAGAAGACTTTCTCTCTAAATCATGGCATATCTACCTCCAACACAAGGTGAGTGCAAGAGTGGTGCTGATAATTCAGCTAATATTTTTATATGGCAAAATACTGAATTCATTTTAGAAGCTACATAATAAGAGTTGCCATCTATTAAATCCCAACTACGTGTCAGATAGTTTTCGTCTTTAGAGTCTTTGTGGCCATTCACAAATCAGTCATTAAATTTCACAGATGATGGAATTTAACTCTCCAAGTTCATAAGACTAATAATGTGAGGTTGGTGTACGAAACTAAAACTTTCCATTTGAAATATGGATCCTTTCAACTTAAGCAATTTGAAATAAACTTACAAGTAATCTGGGTAATATGAAGAGTGCTATGTTCCTTACAACTAAACTGAATCCAATGGTGTACTGGGTTAATCTCAAAACCACCATGCATCTCCTTTCCTTTGGAAACTATCAAAGGTCAAACCAAGGCCCTTTTCATCATCTCTTTATTGTTACAATGTTGTTTGACAAAGGAAATCCTCAACCAGCACTACCATAATTGCCTAATATGCTTTTTTTTACCTTATTTCTACTTCTCCCAGGGTTTAGACCAGTTCAACTTACCCTACACTACACTGCACTGTACTGAGAGGGGATTTGGAGGTGGGAGGGGAAGGGGATGCTTTCAGCTCCAATCTACCTACCTTGAAGGGTTGCCCAGTAAGCAACTCAGCAAAAAAACCATAAAGACATCTAATCCCTAAAATATTTTAGGGTTACCTCTTCAGAGGGGAGAATGTTAGAGTAGCAAAAAGCCCCATTAAAAAAAAAAGAAGAAGGAAGACCACACAAAGTTGTCAGGAAAAAGTGATGGGGAGATATGGGAGGAGTTGGAGGGGAGGGAGTGTATGTGGATTTGATCAAAACACCTTGTATGCATATATGATATTCTCAATAACTTTTTAAAGTCAAAAAAAGACTTTTGTCATGGGCCTTCTACTGCAAATATTAGCATGGTACATTCTAATCAAAACACTGGTTCGATTTAAATGTTCAACTTTAAGATAACAAAGTCTGAAACATAGCATTTACAGCTTCAGGAAATTAGGAACTGACAAAAGTGCAAAGTAGTTATATGTTCATATGTAGATTTAAGTAGGCAGATATAAGAGTTAAACTGAATATTCCTGTTTCCCGTTCTGCTATGGACTGCACAAAGCTGGAAGCCTCATTCTCGGGAAGACTGACACTAGCTGTCAGCAGGCCAGGAAAAGTGAGCTCTAAGTTAAAAGCAAAGGAGACAGAGACTGATGATCACATGTAGGATGTACTTTGAAACAGAAGAGACAGAATTGGAAATAGTAATAAAAATCATAGCAGCTCCCAAATGGCCATTATGGGAAGCAGCTCAGCAAAACGGGATTGGGGACAGTTCTTCTGAAAAAAAAAAAATGCATGTAAACTACATAGGAATCCTGTTAAATTTGAGTTGTGGTAATTTGTTAGTTCTGGGGCGAAATCTGAGCTTTTACATGACCTAAAGACACTAGTCCTCAGAGCAGTCTTAGAGTATCAATATTATAGGGTATTTGGTTATTTATCAGGATCACTGACAAAATGTGATATAATTAAAGTTGCCACGCCAAATGAAATGAGTGCAGGAATTATAGGCCAATAGAATAAATGTTTGCCTACCCATCTCCATCAGAAGGTGAAAAGAACCCTCTCCTCAGAGTCCTCAATGGGGCTCTAGTGTTCTTCCAGATCGCTACAGACCTTGGGCAGCCCTCCTCAGCATTGTCAATGCAGTCATCTGCTCTGCTCTCACATGGCCAAAGGGACAGAGCCACTCACCGTGGAGTATGATAATTCCTACAGTAGTTACCTTACTTTGGAATATACAGGTTTCTGTATATCCACTACACATCCTTTTCGGTTTTCTCTCTTTACTAAAATCTCAGTACAAAATTCTAAAAGGCATTTCACCTGATAGAAATCACAAACACTGGGTTTCTGTTCAGGCCTAGCAGGCAACCTCTTCTCATTGATGCCTGCCAAGGTATTCTTTCTCTTGAGTCAGCATGTACTGTTCGTGTGCCTCTGTATTTCCTAACTCAGTTCTCCATTATGTCACTGAAATTGAGGACTAAAAACGCCTTCTTTGACTTGGACATTTATCATCTCTCTATCTACTTTACGCAAGGCTGAGGTCAAATAAAGTATTTCATATGCCCATCGGCCAAGGCATGAAAATCACCAGCAGGACAGGCCCAGACAGACTCAGGGATAATGTTGGCAAGAGGAGCACCTGTAGCTTCTTTTCTGCACTTGCCACCTACTTACCCCTTTGCCACCTAGGGTCTTTACTCACAGATCCTGCTAATAACCCCTCTGCTCATTGTTCTCTCAAGAATAGAGGGTTATATCTAACTCTTGAAGCAAAACACAGAGCTATTTTAGAATATATGCCCACATAAAATGTCAAATATAGACTTCCACATTCTAGTAATTTCTAAAGGAAATACACTGAGTTGATTGGTAATTCTGTCAAATAGTAAACTCTCCAACTATGGCTCCCACACACTCACCCAGAACTCCCAAATTCCAAATGAATATTAGATGTGGAGCTGCAAGAAGCACGGGTTTGTGGAAGACAGTGCTGTCTTCGAGAAACTCCACTAGAGCAACTTCAGTAGGTAAAAAAGCTTCGAGTGCATCTGGCTTTGAAGAGGTCACATAGTTCCCAGGAGTCATAGCAACTCCAGGCATGTTTTAAACTGAAGAAACCACACTGGCTGACTAGAAGTTTTCCATTATACATTATTCCTTCAACTAAGAAATACCTACTCTTAAGAGTCCTTGGTGGAGGTGCCAGGGATAAATCAATGATATAGTCATGAAACATCTTCTTGAAGTAATAACTTTCCTGAATGATTATTTAAGGTATGTGCACACATACACACGTATGAAAGAGAATATACAAGCTGCATGAACGCTGATGATATGGCTGATGACTTCCTTGGTATTTCCTATTTGCTTCCAATTACTTCCACCATCACAGAACTGCTAACATGCCACAGTCTCTTTTCTGCATGTGGAAGAATTTCTGAATGAGAAGGAAGGCTCCTGTTCTGCTGGGGAAGTGAGATACGTGGCAAGTAAGTTGTTGGGAGTAATTCTTTGTATGAGTAAATTTGAAACTAAGGATTTCAGGTTTCACAGATGGCAATGGAGGAAAATGTGTGAGGCTGAATTATTTATTAGCTGAGAAGGACCCACGAAAGGAGGCAAATATCAGTATTCCTGAAGCTTGCTGTGGATAGGTGATTTGGGTGGTACATAGGTATTTATCTAAAGACCACACACGACTATGGGCACTATTTATAATGCCACATGGAATAGATATACATAAGATGTGTGGACAAGAAATGCTCCTGGGGCTAGTAGCAACAATCAGGTATCTGTGCTCCTGGTACTATAGAATGGAAGTTTGAAAGCAATGTCAGTTCTGTTACATGGCTATTATGCCCATGAATTCATAACAACAGAGGTTACCTGCCTAAGACCTGCACAAGGCTGGGTGCATCATGGATGAGTAAGGGGCTAATGAGGTCCCAAACCATCCAAGGGGAGATATAGACAGCTAAAGATTATAGGAGAGGAAGGAATTATAATCTTCAGCAGTTTAGACTCTGGCACATAGTCCTCACTCAAGCAAATAATTCCCCATTCATTCATGCAGATATCCCTAATTAAATGCCAAAATAAAATGAAATAAATGAAAACTAAAATGAAAAAAGTAGAAGGGATACTGGGGAAGAAGAAGAGATTGAATGAGAGGGATAACTGGATAAGAGAGGATAATGGGGGGGATTATATATATACATATATATATGTGAAATTGTGAAAGTACATTTTTAAAAGATGTCAGTGCCAGGAACACTAAGCACATGTTGGGGCTCAAACCCACTTCTTCCTGTTATATGACATTGGGTACATTCTGTGACAGTGTCAGTCTTGTACCAACATGGCAATCACCTGTTGTGGTTTCCTCTTACTACCAACTCTCAGGGTGGGGCCAGGTGGGATCACACCCACTTGGGTCAGGCCCAGGTCTAAATTGCTGATTGTTGCATGGAGGCAGAGGAAGAATGGTGTTGTTAGTATCATTACATCTAGGTAAAGATTTTTGGCCTTTTCCTTTGAATAGTCTGGGGAATTCCAGGTTAGGCTACTGCTTGAAAGGATTTCTTAAGATGGTACCCCAAGGAGGTGGTAAAATGACTCCAGACTGCCTTGAGATCTCCTTGGGAATCTTGTCTCCCTCCTTTGCCTTGATCCCCCCACTCTTATTTTGAAGTGAGGCATAACTCTGCCTAGGCAGGAAATACACAGTAAGCCAACGTTTTGCGTTTCTGAACATAATGCAACTAGTGAAGCTCAAAACTGGTGCTACACAGAATAACATAGAGTGAGCCATGACTGCAACTCCAATGTGCAGCTTTGAATGTTCTGGTAGATATCGTGGACATTTAAAAGGAAACAGTTGGAATTTACTTAATAATGTGTACTTTTTAAAATACAATATATTCAGAATAGATCATTTAAATGGGTAATCAATATAAACATTATGAATGGATATTTTATCCTGTTTTTCACACTGTTTTACATGTATAGAATGTCTTAGTAATACCTACTGGAGGCCAATAGCTAGTGTGTTGGACAGGGCAGTTCTGGACTCTGGTATTTGCACCTGTACATCAGACTAATGCCTCCAGGGAATTCCTGAGACAATCAAGGGCCAGAAATGCCAAGTCATTTGTCAGAAATCATGCTACATGGCAAGTGGTAATGTCAGACCCAAGACTGACCAAGTCTCTGAAGTCTAATCAAGTGTTCTTTCCAACAGTGTGTGCTGACTTCTTTCTTAATGGTCACATCCAAGCTATCACCAGGCTTTCTGAATTTTTCCTTCCCCGTGTTATTAATCTCTGTTCTGGCTGCCCCACCCTTCTTAGTCCCTGACTGCCTCACTCACTGACTATCACCATTAACTTCCCAACAAAAGCACCAACTTTAATTTCCTCTTCCAAACCCCTCCCTCCGCAAAATCTGAATTCACTACTGCTATGAGTGAAATAACTCTGAGATGATTTTGTGCTTATCAAGTGGACTTTGTTTCAGAGCAGTCTTTAGGTACTTAGAACATTGAAAACAAAGTACAAAGTTCTCATTTACTCCCTCTCACCAATTTCAGCTTCTTCCTACCTCCCATCTTGCTTCCCTGGTGACATCTTGCATTAGGGTGGAGCATGTGTTGAAACTGATGAGCCCAAACTGATGCATATGATTAGCCACAGTCCATCTACATTAGGGCCCATTCTTTGTGCTGTACGTGTACAGCTATACAGTTTTGGAAAATGCATAAACAGCATCTTGAAAACGTCATTACAGTACCATCCAAAACCAGTTGTACTTCCTTAAATATCCCTCATTTTCCCCATGGGCTCGGTAACCACTGATCTTTTCACTGTCCATAGTTCTGGCTTTTCCAGAATATCACCTTGATGCGAATATACAGGACGTGTACTTTTTACAACTGGTTTCATTTAATTACTAATTTGCATTTAAGGTTCTTTCAAGTCTCTTCTTTTTATATTTTATGTATTATTTTTATTTTATGTGTATGCATGTATTGCCTTCATGTATGTAAGTGTGCCGTGTCATGCAATACCCACGGAGGACAGAGGAGGCTGTCAGATCCCCTGGAACTGGAGTTGTTAGCTGCCGTGTGGGTCCTGGGATTCGAACCCAGGCCTTCTGCAAGAAGAGTCAGTGTTCTTAACTGCTGAGGCATCTCTCCAGCCCCTCAAGTCTCTTCTTGATTAATAGTTTGTTTTTCTTAGGAATAGCACTGTTGTCTGTTTATGTCTCATTTGTTTATCCATTTACTGATAACTTGATTGCTCTCAAGAGTTGACAGGTACAGATTTTGCATGGAATCATTTTGTGGATGTGTGTGAATGTTCATGAATATATGGGCTTGTGTGTGTGTGTGTGTGTGTGTCCATGTGTAAGCCAGAAGTCACCTCCAGGTGTTGTTCCTCAGGCACTCTCCACCTTGTTTATTAGCTATGATTAGTAGAGTGTATCACTTTTCTATGTAATAATGATGCTAAGAATAAGGCAAAAGTTGCCTTTTTTTCTTTTAATTTGTTAACTTTTTCTCTGTCTTATTACACTGGATAAAATTCTCTAGTGCAGAGTTCCATGACAGTAATTAAAATAGCTATCCTTGGGGACTAGTGAGATGAGATGGTTCAGTGGTTAAGAGCACTGGCTGCCCTCAAAAAGGACCTAGAATTGGTTCCCAGCACCCACAACTAATAACCTGTAACCCCAGTTCCAGGGATCCAGGGCCCTCTTTTGCCCTCTGCAGCCATTGCACACATATGGTGCACTTACATATATGCAAGCAAAATACTCATACACATAAAATTTTTAAATTTAATGAAAAAGCCATCTATGCTTTGATCGTAATTTCCCATTGAAGGCATGCGGTCTTACCAGTATGATGCTATATATCTACTAGTTTTACTATAGTCATTTAGCAAGTTGAGAAAATTTCCACCTGTTCCTGGTTTGTAGACATTTTTATAATGAATATAGAACTTTTTCATATGTTTGCTCTATTTTATTAGCAATGCTGTTTTCTTTCAGTTTATTAATATTAAGAATAACACCAATATTTCCAGATTATGTCAACACTTCATTTCTTGAATAAATTCACTTAGCCTTGATGCATTTAGGTTAGGAACTGCTGCTTAAAATTTTACCTATGTTCATGTAAGGTATTAGTCTGTGGTTTTCCTTTCTCATAGCTTCTCTGACTTTGATTTCATGGCAAAGCTTGCACCCCAGAAAGTATAGAGTGATATTTATTTTTCTTCCGTGTCTTAGAAGATTATCTACATAATGATATTATATCTTCCCTATTTTGTAGAATTCAATGATGAAACATTTTAGTTATAGAGTTTTCTATGGGGGAAAGTTTTTCACTATAAATTTGACTTCTTTCATAGCTGTATGGTTATTTATATTAACTGATTTTCTTGAGTGAACTTTAGAATTTGTGCCTTTATTGCAGCATTGGGGGAATAGGGACAGGTAGATCCCAGGGACTTGCTGACCAACCTGTCTAGTCAAAATAGTGAGCACAGGTTATTAAGAGTGCTTGTCTCAAACAATAAAGTGGAAAAGAATAGAGAAAGATCCCTGATACTGACTTCTGGCTTCCACATGTGCAAGCAAATTTGAGTACACCTGTATACACACACACACAAACACACACACACACACACACACACACACACACAACACCAAAAATGTTATTTTAAGCTACCGGTTTACAAATTCCTCTACATTTCTTAATGCCAAATTCAGCTACTGTAACCTCTGGAAAAATCTTTCCAAATTCTGTCAAATGAAATCTGTAGCTTTTTTCATGCCTAAGACTTTACCACTATAGGTTGCAGGCTACAGTTAGACTACAAGTTTATCGCTCCTGCTGGACTCTGAGGTCAAAGGCAGGGCTGAAGTTCCGTTCATGTTGTCTTTACAGAGCTTAGCCTAGGGAAGTTTCTTAAATGAATCAGTGAGTCCATGGCAAAGACCCTTAGCTCTGAGTTCTCCTCAGCTCCTCCGCCAGTTCCCAGCATGACAAACTCCTGAACAAAAAGAGAAGATGTGACTAGAGAAGGGGGGGGGGGTAAAGAGGTTTCTTTGTTTAAGGAGGAATCACAGACATGAACCAGGCCCCTCAGGTATGGCAGGACATCTGCTTTATATCCAGGTTGACTTTGGGCCTGTATAGGATTGGGGCTGGTGGTTGCAGGGGCCAGGCTGGGGCCTTACCTGTACAGATGGTTACCAGGCCCAGTGTAAGTGAGTGAGGCAGACACAGAGCAGAGCCGCACAGGTGCTTCCCACTCCAGCTGTGAGGAGATTCTGCCTGGACACAGGAAACAGGGCTGCACCAGACAGGGGCCCACAGGTCCACAGCAGTGTGTGTACTTTGTATGTTCTCAAGGAGATGGGGGAAGGAGTTGGATAGCTGAGTGATGACTTGATCTGGATTCACCAGCAAAAGAGAAACAGCAGATTCATTTCCATCCCTGGCTAGTCTTAAACCATCTGCTCTTTGTGGTCTGATCTACAATTGTTTCACCTTCTTTGAGGTCTTTCCCTACCCATATGCAACTGACACCATCTTAGCAAAGTGCCCTTCACAGAACCCTAGAATAGGAAGAAGGCCCTCCTTACAGTATCACATTGTCCTTTAGGAAAGTGTATGTGTTTGTGTGTGCCTGTGTGCGTGCGTGCGTGTGTGTGTGTGTGTGTGTGTGTGTGTGTGTTTTGCAAACACATGTGCATATGCAGGCACATGCTCCTCTGCCCTCACGTGGAATTCAGAGCAGCACAGTGGGTGTCTTCCTCTATCACTATCAGCCTTATTGCCTTGAGACCAGGTCTCTTGATGCACCCGAAGATCACCACTAGGCTAAACTGGCTAGCCAGCAAGTACTCGGGGTCCACTTCTCTCTGCTCCCTGTGTTGATGCTAGGGACATGAGCAGCCATCCCTGGCTTTTGAACATGAGTGCATGCAGAATTTGAGTTCAGGTCTTCACACCTGTAGAACACTCCTATCCATTGAGTCCTCTCCTCAGCTCCCAGAAAGTAACTTTGTAAGAACATAAGTATATCAATGCATAGAACACCACTAAGAGATTTTAGACATCAGATAAAAAGTAAGGCAGGTATTTGTTAGCCTCCCACAGGTTCACCCACTGTACACCAGTATAACTCAGTGTTACGTTAATCAGCAATTCCTACTACCCAATATTATATATATATATATATATATATATATATATATGATTCTAGATGCAGAAACCATTGGAATAAATAA
>NW_008360297.1:1868501-1883324 GCF_000622305.1 Nannospalax galili
CTTAACCACTGGAGATTTTTTTCTCAGACATGTACATTTAAGCAGCTCCCAGAAATTAATGGCATGACAGGAGGGTTAGACTTCTGCAGGCCTCTCTATGGCTTTTCTCCTATTATTTCTAAACATACCTGTGCACTCCTAAAATACCATTTTGTGCACACTGGAAAAACATCCCAAACTCTTTTATCCCCCAACCCCCAAGTCTTGAATCGGAATTCGAGACATTCCCACAGTCCCCTGTAGAAAAGTCTGCCTATCTGCTTTGGCTCCCTCAACAAACATAATCTTTTCAGACCATGTCTGGAAATCTTTTGAGCTCTCTAATTCAAGGATCAGTTGAGAGTAATTGAACTCACACTCTTGCATAAGAACCTGGTAAAGTTTACCTTGGGTCCTGAGAGATACAATAGATAAAGGAACACCACATCTGTATGACAGCTTCAGTGTCTTCCTCAAAAACACTACTGAGATCTCTAGACAGTGTGGCTGAGGGCCCAAATGTGAATGAACCTTCCTGTATGTGGCTAATTCTGGAGACGCACACTCAGCAGGTCAATGTGAGTCACCTTCTTCCTCAGAACTCACTACATCTGATGATTCCATGGGGTTATGCCTGCTCTCTGCTCTGTTTTACATAGTGATAGCTGTGTTTTGGAGAGCACACAGAATCATCTGCTGTCCAGCTCACTCTAGAGCGAGCCCTAGTCATTTGGAAATGGGGGGTTGCCGTACACCTGAAGGAGGCAGCTGTTCATTTGCATGGAGACAGCTCATTCTGGACTGGGAAATTCGAGAGAATCAAATGGGTTTGATTTGACAATAGCAGACTAACTTCCTGTCCTTTAAGATGTTAACCCCAAACTGGATGCCACCTGTGTTGTCCATTCCTGAAGGGAACCTGTTACCCACCTCTGGCTGATGTTGTTTATCACCCACATACTTGATGATTTCCCATACAGAACAGACTACTTGGAAAGCGGCTAATAAAAGGCCTTCACCAAAGCAACACACTCACAGATGTTGGTGGGTTTAAATTACCTTTTCATTCATTCATCAAGCATTTCCTGTGTTTTTGCTCTGCACCAGACAGTGCTAAGCACTGGGGATAGAGACTTCTGCTTTCCAGTTCAGAGTCCCGTGAGGTGGCAGACTTCCCAACAGGTGCATGTGCTAAATTGCTGGATGAGCTATGCTAACAGTCTATGGAGGGTATAGTGGATTTTTGGACAGGTGGAAGGTGAACTGTGAAAAGCAAGCATCAGATCAAGCTGGGCTGGAGTCACCACCTTTGCTCTGCCTTTTACTAACTATTAAATGTTAGAAAAATGACTTAACTTCCCTGAGCTTTAGTTGTATTTTCTAGATTAAAAAAATCACTACAGTGAGAGATTACAGATTAGATAATATGTATAAAACAGAGTAGCTTCTGACTCCTGATCAGTCCTCAATAAATGTGGCTTGCCCGTTGACTTTACCATTATTGTTTTCCTAAGCAGAGGCTGAATCAACTCCAGACACATTAGATCTGTGTTAAAGACAGCATAGGAGGCAGACAGCAGCTTCCAACTGAGATTGTAAGGATGGTGGATGTTCTGTGTACTGGGAGCTGTCAGCCTGACTCAATGTGTTGTAAAGCCCACCTCGTTACAGTCACTGGTAGGGAAATTCAACCCAAGTTATCATTTTATGAGGTGCATGGCAGGAGCAAAGCTGGGAACAGTCCAGCCCTTATCTCGTTGTCAGGCTTGGCAATGCCTCTTCTCTCCAGTTCCCTTTTACTTTGCACTCCAGGCGTGCAACAGAGGAGATTTCATGTCCACTTGTCACTGAAATAGCTGTGTCTGTCTTCTGGACAAGTGCCAGTTGCAAATGGGTTCTTGTTTTTCTCCTGCTAATACTTCATCTGTGTGGACAAGCATCTGGGCTATTGTTTAAATACTGAAGAATGTACCCAAACAGTAAGCACCAAGGAATGTAGACACAAGCCAAGAAAACAAGTGTGGCTGATAGTAAAAGTTTTAAAAAACAATGATAAAGAACTTGGGAAGTTGTAAAGATGCATTCAGTGTCATGCATATATTTATTCAATAGAATTGGAGTGCAGTGTGGAAATCTTGAGATACAGAACTACTGATACTTTTTACAGATAACGTCTTTACCAAATCATTTAGCATCTAAACTTCCCACTGCCTTCTTCTTGATTCTCTAATTTAAGCAAGAATAGAGCCAAGAAGCAGTGAGCTTCCTCAGAGACCGCTTCTGTCTGCCTGGGATGCTGAGAATCCTTTGCAGCAAGAATCACATTAAACCCACTTTCCTCATCACACAAACTGCCCACCAAGGACACTAGTACCTATTCATTCATTCATTTAGCCAGCACAAGCTGTGTTCCTCCTGCATTTAAAGTCGTGTGTTACAGTCTTTTGAAAATATAGAAGTAACTGAAACCATCCTTGCCTCCAGGGAGCTGGTGGTCTATGGGATGTTGCTGATTACACTAGCATGAGATGAAAAGAAAAGAACAAAGGCAAGTCAGGGTTAATAAAGAATCCCATGCTAGTCAATTAATCTACATTAAGTGTATCATAAATGGTTGGTTTTTTAAAGAATAGAAAATATTTATTAGATAACTTTACTAATTATATACAAATGTCAACTTAAATGAAAAGTTGAAAATTTAAACCAAATATTTTGCCTAATATCCAAGAGAAATATTATCAAGTGACTGCATATATTTATATAATCAAAATTTTATTTATAAAACATTTTATAAAAACAAAGTTCTTTTGAGTTAACCTATGTATATATAGCTAGTATTGTACAAATGCACATACATTAACATATATTTAGATATGGGTGCATATTGTCCTATAAGACCATAAAAGTATAGTTTTATCAGTATAGCTTACTTTTATAGCACTTTGTTTTATAACACTATGAGATACTTCTCTTTTCCTCAGTTTTAGGGTTTACATGCTATAGATGAATTTTCCTTTATTGAAGTATCTCTTTTAAATACTTTAATTATTACTTTTATTTTATGTGTATGTGCATATTGCCTGCATGTAGTTAAGTGCACTCGTGTTGTGCAATGCCTGTGGAGGACAGAAGAGGTCATCAGATCCTCCAAACTGGAGTTACAGATTGCAATGTGGGTGCTGGGATTCGAACCCAGGTCTTCTGCAAGAACAGTTAGTGTTCTTAACCACTGAGTCATCTCTCCAGCCCTCAAAAAGAAATTCTAAATGGCTGGCATTTTTAATTTAAAGAACACTAAAGCTCTCACATTTACTAGCAGTTTATATCACACAGAATGTCTGATCTTAATGTATGTCTGTAGCCTTGATCAATAGTGAGAAGACTTCTAGTCAAAGGCATCATATTAATCATACATAGGCAGTCCCTGACTTAATCATGGTTCACATTAACATTTTTTCCTGCTCTACCATATTGCAAAAATATCCACCAACAATCATCTGTTTTGTAGTTTCAGTAAACTGTTCAAAATGTCACAGGAACTTTTCAGTGCTTTATTATAAAATATGCTTTGTGTTATATGATTGCCCAATTACAGGATAATCTCAACAAGATTGTCACAAAATTGAATCTTTCTAAACAATCCTAAATGTATATGAGACAAAAAAAATCTAAAAATGGCTGAACGTTTTTGGAAGAATGATTTTAAAGAAGATAAAGGAGAAGGAAGAATAGGAACAAATTTTATCAGAATCCATGAGTCCTTCAAACTTTTGATAAAGATTAAAGGATATATATGCACAAAACAAGATTAAAATGAGCAAAATAGCCAGAAACAAACTTGTATCTTAATAGGTCTTTCTTTGTAACACAAGTTTGCATTATCAATCACTAAGAAAATTGAATAACAGTAAGATTATAAATACAAAGTAAAAATAATGACCTGATTAAACAGTACTCAAGTACAGAATACAAGGACTTACTGGTAAAATAATGAAACCAGAAAAATCATTTTTCTTGTCTAACATAAAAAAATTCTAAAATAATGCACCGAAAACAATACTTATAAATTAAAAGATTATCTCATTCTACCTTTACTAAGTCTATAGGCTAAGAAAAAAGACAATGTTGCTCTGTTTTCCTTCCTAAAAGAAGTCTCATATAATTTGCTTTCAATGACATAGATGAGAACTTATTGTGGGCCCCCTAGTTCAAACTCCTATATTTTAGAGAAGCTACCATTATTTTCATTTCCTCTGATCTACATGACTTTTTGTCACTTAGCTTTGAGAGTTCATTAATCATGCATAAGATTGTTGAATAATGGCAACGTTGTAGTACTTAGAGAGTTCCTCGATATAAAATCATCCCTGTGTTCCAGAAAGGATAACAGCAGAAGGGAAGTGTAGGGAAACTTTCATGTCTCAGATGAGGTTGATGCACATCACCATGAATTTTCCAGTTATCTCTGAGATATCTGCCAAAACCACCTTGTCCAGCCAGCCCTGGATTTTTCTCTAAGACTCCAGACATTAATTAGAGAAGAATTGGCTTGAGCCTAGACACCTGAACATAATAGCTTCCATCCTGTATTGGTTATGATATGTTGCTGTGATCAACATATATAACAGAAACAACATAAACGAAGAAGGGTTTTTTTGGACTTAAGATTTCAGAGGGTTCAGTCCAACATGGCAAAGAAGGCACCGCCAAGCAACTCAGTTTCCATCTTGATGGGCAACAAAGTAGAGGTGAAAGAAATACCAGCACTCTACTGCTTTCTCCTCATTTCTCTTCATTCCCATTCAAGCCTACAACCACAGAAGGGTGCCACCCACATTCAAAGAGTCTTCTCCCTCAATTGATCCCTGGAAATGTCCAGATGTGGACATTTCCTCAATCTCCTAAGTGATTCTACATCTACTCAATTTGACAATGAAAATTTACTATCACACATCTCATAATCTAATGGATATACTATCTTTAAACTGATTCAGATCTCTTTGGGGTTCAGATCTATAACATCAAATTTTAAAAACCAGTCCCATTATATATGATAAAACCTCCTGACCTTTCAAAGACTTTTAAACTTCAAGTTCCAGGATTGGGAAAATAAGGTTGAACATAGAATACTTGACCTCCTGATTACTCGTTGACCTCTTCTCACATACAAGACTGAACTCTTCTACTCTTAGGAACCCCTCCATCATCCTCTCATATGGACTTGATTATGATGGGACATCTCAGCTGTAGCTGAGTCTCGGCTCTGGGAGTAAGGTCTGGGTTTCTCTGTGATTGAACAGGATATAGACAACATTCCAAGTTTGCTTTATCTAGAAACACTATGTGACAGAGGAGAGGTGGGTGGGGACCTTGAACAACTCTAGAGCAAAGTATTTCAGAGTTTCTTACAGGTGTGTTTGAATGCCTGTGAAACATGTCTAGAAATTTGTTTTCATCTTTGTTTGGCTGTATCTAATGATGTCAAAACAATCTATCAGTTCAGCACAAAGATATTAGCTGTTTCACTGGAGAAACTCATCTACTGTGGACATTGACTGCAGGGACAAACCAAAGAAACTAAGAGCTTGTCTGTTGACTTCCCTCCCTGGTCTCTCTCTGGCCATCCCTAGTACATTTGCTGTTCTATGCTAGTTGATTGCAAGGTGTAAAGTGGAAAAGCAATCTTGAGCCCTAGGGTCACTAGGCTTTGCTGCTCTCGGTGATGTGATTTGTACTACTCCTGACAATGTGCCCTACCACATCTAAAGAACATGCCACACTCTCTGAAGCTCCATAAATTTTTGTATCTCTATGTTGGGTCTCTAGTTGGATATGGATAATTATTATAGTAATCATTAGATCATTTACAATAATAGACATTTTCTTATTATCTTCACCTTTATCTTCAAAGAATTATACAAGCACTGACTTGATCCTCACACACCCTCTACTTATCCTGTTCTCTTCAGTCAGCTGCTATGCACGTTAATCTTACAACACAGTGGAGGGATTACCGACTTCCTAAACTATGTTTTGTAATCACAGCCCTCTGAGGTCGAAACTACCTGCCCTTCCTCAGCAATCACCTTCCTTCCAGCATTCATTTGACTCACATTACTGCTGAGTGGTAAGAGACAAAAAGGGACACTGTACAGAGCTTAGCAAACTATCTTCCAATGTATGTTTTTCAAGTAAAAAGCAATTTTCTGAAGGTGAATGGTTTAATTTGGATTTTTTCTGAAGCTGGTGGTAAGGGGAGTTAATGAAGACATGGGACAAACCACACAGATGCACATTAAGACAATCTCAGTACATTTAGACCATGGAGCTGAGCATAAACAAAATATGACATCATGCTCAGACTTAAATGTGTTTTCTATGGCTGCCAAGACCAAAAGCAATTTTAGCTAATTTCTTAAGTAATCAGAAAGAAGAAAACTATCTACTTTTACATTCTTTATTTTGGCCAACAATTTGCTTGCCACTTTACAGACATTTAACTACTAACAAACTGGCATGAGTCTGATAGTCCCTAATTGAGTAGCTACAGGGTATTATGGGGAATGAGTTCTCTGTTTAGGGGAGATTTCCCATTGACCATGTTTTAGAAGAATTGATTTCAACTGCAAGTTCTACCCTAAGGCCTATGACTTCCAAAGCCATGGGCTTTTGACTAGGATTACCCCCAGACCAAGGGGAAACTCATCAATGGAGAGATGTATAAATGATCAAGTGCTGAGAATAAGAGATGGAGTCCTCAGTCCTAAATAGGATGTCTGTGTTAGCCCTACCACAAGGCTTAGGGAAGGGTGTGGAGGAGGAGGCAGAAAGAATCTAAGAGCTAGAGGATGTAGAAGAGGTGTAGGAAATGCTATCTCCCAGACAGAACATGGCATTACACTTGTGAACTCATAGAGCTGTGGTTACCTACACAAGACATATACAAGGTTAAGCTAGTCAAAATTGTAGAATAGATGGAGTAGGTGATCTCCAGGCTCCACCCCATACTAAAGAGCTATTGGCAGTGGATAGTTGCTGGGGGCAGGAATCATCCATTATTGAGGATGTGACCACTGAGAGACGTTCCATGATCCAGTGGATGGCCCCACACCCATGTACATATGAGCAGCACTAACTGGGTTTAGTGTGTTATCAAAAAAAAGAAGAAATGAAATTGGGAGGGGTGTTAGAACATGTGGGAAGCTGGAGGGGAAGTGGGAAATAGATTTGATCATATTTCATCATACACATATATGAAATTTTTGAAAATAAAGAAAAAAATTAAGCAGTTTTGAAAAATAATGAGATAAAAGAATTGTTTTCATTTACACAGACCACATGGACTTTTTTCCTCAAGTGACATTTTTCAATTGACATTTGTATTACATTTATTTGTACAGCATGCAATGAAATGTTTGCCTGTTTAAAATTAAAAATTGATTTTTCTTCCTTATCTCTTCAACTTAACAGAGCTAATGCACCTCCAAAGGAAAGAGTGCTCCTTCTAGAGTCTTCGTTGTGGTGAATACAAAGACATTGGGTACATGAGCCACTGCACCCCATGGGGTGAGGCACTTTACTCAGATCCATGACAGCTTGATGAAAGAAAGGCTTGTGAGTCAGACCTGAACTCTGTGATCTCAAAATTTATTAAACCTCTTCTCTGCTTATCAGGAGGCATCAGGTGAGTTCATTCCTGCAAGAAAACAGGAAACAGCTGAATACTGAGCGAAACCGGCACTTTGGGTAAGTTTCTGAGCACCCCGGGACAGTGAAAACTCCTAGGATTTTAAGTCAGAAAACATGTATCTGTGTGGGTTCCACCACCAACTCACTTCTAAGGCCTTAAACAAGACACTTCCCCATTTCCAGCCTCAGTTTCTGTTTATAAAATGAGAAGCATTCTAGAGAAGACGGCATGTTAAGTTTATGGGTAGTACACTTTGTCAGCTTTAAACACATAGCAGTGGTAAATTAAATATAAAAGGAGATATCCAAAAAGACATAGTTGGGCACAAAAACATAACAAGCATTGGACTAAAATAGAACTTAAATGCAAAGCAGTGAGCTTAGCTGAAGACATCGTGCTTCTGGGTCATGATCCAAACCCTAGCTGGTACCCAAGTTTCATGGATTCCATAGTAAAAGTGCTCCACACAAACTGTGACATTAAAACGAGATTCAGTACTTAAAGTCAATGCTAAATCCCAACTCATGGGGTGCAGAAGAAAATAAAGGTCAAAAATAGAACCGAACTACCTTCTGATTCAGTTACTAGAACTCATTCCCACAATGCTATCACAGGCAATGAATGAACACTAAAAATGTCACTAGGAGATGCAGAGCTGACAGGCAGGTTCAGCAGAAAAAAGAGGTGACCCTGACAGGCTACACATAAAAAGAGAAATACCAGCAGAGGGATGTATCAGTAAAATGAACCCTCAAATTAACCTCAAATGAACTCTGACACCTTGGACTCATGGAACATCATGGAAGAGAGGTCAGAAAGATTTTAAGAGATGAAGAATAACCACAGCAGGCAGCATGCCAGTGGAGGAAGAGGGAATTTCACAAGCCCCAGTAAATGAAGAGCTACCAGAAAACAAGGGGTCCTGGGGGAGGTGGGAAGGGAAAACTGGTTTTCTCCAGGGCTGAGTCTCCTGATAGAGCATTGACTCCCAAGTGGTTAGCCCTAAACACATGTACATAAGGGCAACACTAAATTGACTCAATAGGAAATATGTGTGTAAAACAATAATAATTATAGTCGAGGTCATGAATTCAAGAGGAACTGGGAGGCACAGGATGAGGGGGGAAGGGAGGAGTGGAGATAATATAAATACAGTGGTGTAGTCATAGATGAAATTCTAAAGATATGAAAATCTTAAATTTTAAAAATGCATGAATTAATTTTATGTTGAGGAAGGCTACACTCATATTGATTTTTAAAAGTTCTCTTTAATCTTATATAATGCTCTGAGAAATAAATTCTATAATAAATTTGCATGGGAATTTCAAACATGTTAAGAAATCATTGTCATGAAAATGAGTAGCAAATTATTGAACAAAAATTGGCAGAAATTAGAACTGAGAATGTAGCTAATTTCATAGAGTGTTTGCTTAACAGGCATGACGTCCTAGGGTAAATCCCCAGACCACATGAACTGGGTGTGGGAGCAGATATCTGTAGTCCCAACACTGAGGCTGAGGCAGAGGGATTGCCGTGAACGTGAAGCTGGCCTGGATTACATAATGAGACCCTGTTCTGAAAACACCATAGGTGGGGAAGGAAGACATTGAATAAAAAAGACACTGAATAAAAACAAGAATTATAAAATAAGATCACAAGTGGGAGAAAACATGACAACTAGGTTAGATTTAGTTTTTAATAAAGAATTAATGAATTGGAAAGTAGCATATAGCAATTTAGCTAGTATACTAGTCAAGAGATAGAAAAGCTAGTCCTCTAGAAAAGATAATAGAGGAAAATAATAAAACTGATGCAAATGAAAATTGTACAAAAATTCTTCTTTGAAGAAGACATGAGTCCTTGAGTTAAAAATGCATGTTAGCTGCAAAATAACAAAACTTATGGTCAAGTCCATGTATCAGAAATATTAAAATTATACACTCAGAAGGAAAGTAGAATGGAATACTAAAGTGTTGAGAGAAAAACACCACCAAGATGAACTTCTATACCCCAAAAGATCCAAAGTAAAGGAAACCTAAAAACCTTGTCAGACAGATATTGAAGGAATCTGTTGCCAGAACTGTCTTGCAAAAAATGCTGAAAGAAATTCTTTGGACAGAAGGGAACGCACAGAAGTCAGGTACTCAAATCCACATAAAAATAACATGAAAAAATGGTGCAGGTCCAAAAGAAGAATTTTTTATTCTTTATTGATCGATTAGATATTTTATTCAAAATAATAGCAACATTATATGCAATTATATGTGCTTATGCATATGTAAATATGTGTGTCTGTGTGTACATATGCCTTTACACAAGTAATATGAATAACAGTAATTATACAAGGAATTAGAAGAAAGAATTAATGCTATTTTTTTATTACCAAATGCTCACTAACTGGAAAGTGGTATACTATTATATCACTTGATTAGTATAGTAAATATGTATTATAAACTCTAGGGAAACTACTAAAAATATTTTTAATGATATGCCAAGAAAGGAGAATGAATAGGATGGAATTATATGAAATTCTTAAGTAAATCCACAAAAAAGCAATAAAAAGATGAAAGATGATATGTTAAATAAATAAAACAATGCATATAAAGAATTAATAATTATTTATTAAATGATATCAATAATCATTTGAACATCAATGGTCTATGTGTACCTATTAAACTACAGATCATAAAAAAATCCATTTATATTTCACCTATAAGAAACTTACTTCAAATACAAAGACCCATATGGAATTCAAGTAACTAAATGGAGAAAAATACATTGCTAACATGAAAAGAAAGGAGGAAAGCTATATTAATTTCAGATGGACATCAAAGCATAAAAACTCATCACGGAGTAAACAAAAGACCTTACATGTCAATTAAGGAGTCAGTTCTCCAGGCACACAAAAATCTTTCACATGCATATGCCTAAGATCAGAGTATCAAAGTATGTCAAGCAAAACCCAACATAGATAGAACTCAAAGTAGAAATGGTTGTATCCACTATCATACTTCATGAGTTCAACATCAGCAAATCAGTGACAGGCAGGCACAGTAGGCATAAAATCAAATGTTATGTAATTGACATCTGCCTCCAACAAATCAGAACATTCATTCCATCCAAGCTGATGTCAGACAATTACCAAGAAAGAGACCACATTCTGGATTATAAAATCGTACCATAACAAGCTCAAAAGAATAGAATTAATACAGTATATACACTCGGACCACAGTAGAATTCAATCTGAAATCAATAGCAGAAAAACAACTGGAAAATAACAAAATACGTGTATACTAAAAAAATCACGCTCCCGGGGCTGGAGAGATGGCTCAGCATTTAAGAGCAGTGACTGCTCTTCCAGAAGACCTAGGTTCAAATCCCATCATCCACATGACAGCTGATTATCATCTGTAACTCCGTTCCAAAGTATCCAAAGCCCTCTTCGGTCCTCCATGGGCACTGCACAATATGGGTGTACTTAGACACATGTAAGCATAACACTCATACACGTAAAATAAAAATAAATAAATCCAAAAAAAGTACTCCTAACACAGGTGTCACATAAGAATCCTCTAGAGAAATTTTAAAGTATGGGGATTTTGTTTGTTTGCCTGTTTTGAGACAGGGTCTGAGTGAGAATCCAAGGCAGGCCTAGACTTGCTATGTAGATTAGGCTGGCCTCAGCCTCAAAGAGATCCACCTGCTTTAGCCTACTCTGTGCTGGAATTAAAGATGTGTACCACAAGAACCAGTCCAATTTGTTTTGTTTTATTTGGGTATGTATGTGTATGTCTGTGTGAGTGTATGTTACATGTATGTGGGTGCCCACAGAGGACAGAAGAGAATGTCAGATGAGAATGTCAGATACCCTGGAGATAGAGTTATAGGTGTTTGTGAGTCACTCAGTGTGGGAACTGGGAACTGAACTCTGATCCTCTGCAGGAGCAGTAAGTGTTCTTAGTCAGTGAGCCATCTCGCTAGCTCTAAAAAATATGTCTCAATAAAATAAAAATGGAAATACACTTTTTCAAATGTGCAGGATACAATGAAAAGAGTGAGTAGAAGCAAGGTTAGAACATTAAATAGATATATGAGAAAAGAAGAAAGATACAAAATCAATAATGTAAGTCCACACTTGGAAACTAGGGAAAGAACAACAGATTAAATCCCAAGAAACCAAAAAAGGAAAATGGTAACAAATGGAAAGATGTTACTTGTTACGTTATAAAATATTCAAACCAGTTTTTCATCTGAAATGAAAAAGGAGAGATGCCACTACAAAGCCTATAATCACTAAAAAAGTAATAAAAGGTATCATACACCATTCTTTGTTCATATATTTGATAGCTTACAGGGGCCAGTTTCTTGAAACACATTGATGCCAAAATTCACACAACAAAAACACACAATCTGAAGAGGCCAAGATCTACTAAAGATATTGAATTAAAAATTCCAAAGCAAATCACCGGGTCCATCAATTCATTCACTGATGAATTTTAAAACAAATGATTGGCGGAGGGGGGTATTTATAACCATCCTCTCCAATCTCCATAGTGTGCAGAAGTACAGAGAACACTGTGTAATACATCCTATGAAGTCAGCATCACCCCAATGCCAAAATCAGACAAAGATGTCGTAAGGGAGGGAAATAACGGCTCTCATAAGTATAGATGCAAACATCCTTAATAAAATATTAATAAAATGAAGCCAATAATTACCTTAAGTTTTATACAGCATGACCAAGTGTGATTTGTCTCAGTTATGCAAGACTAGTTCCACATTCACAATTTAATGAATGCAAGCCAAGCACAGTATGTGTATTAAATGTCTGTAATCTCATCTACTTTTGAAAATGAGACAAAAAAAGATTACATATTCAAAGCCAGCCTGGGCAACAAAGCAAGATATCATCTAAAATAAAACAAAACAAAATGAAAACTTTAACAAACAAAAAAGAAAAATCAGATTATCATGCAAACAGATGCAGATAAAGTATTTGACAAAGCCCAGTATTCATTTATCACTTAAAAACATCTCTCAGTAAACAAAGAATCAAAGAGAACTCCCCCAACTTAACAAAGATTATCTGTTTTAAAAATCAGAATAAAACCACAATACACATCTTATTTAATGGTGAGCAATCAGACACTTTTGTTCTAAGATCAGAACCAGGCAAACCATCCCTATTCACAAGTCCTTTTCAGCGCCCCTGAAGTTCAAAAATAAGAAAAGTAAGGAAAGTAAAGGAAAGGTGGAAAGAATGAAGTAAATTTGCCTTTGTTTTAGAATTTAAGATAACCTATGAAGAAAATACAAAAAATCTTACAAGCAGAACTAGCAGTGATGTCAAGGGTGCCAAGTACAATGTTAATTTATAACAGTCAACTGTTGTGGGTGGCCCCACACCCATGAGTATATGGACAGCACAAGCTGGATTTAAAATTAAAAAGAGGACACAAAGTTGGGAGGGTGGGGAATGGATTGATCTTGGAGATGGTAGGAGAAGAAGTAGGGATTGACTATAATAAAATAAATTGTATGAAATTACCAAAGAACTAATAAAAATAAATTAAAATGTCAAAAATTGTTTCCCTATATATCAGCAATGAGCAAGTTAATTTGAAGTTAATAATACAGTGCTACCTACTTTATAACAAAAAATACGTAATTATAAATTCAATAAAATATCTATAAGATTTATAAAAAGAAGATGCTACACTCTGAAACATGAAATAAAAGAAAGACTGGAAATACAGATAGTCTATGTTCATAATGGCAAGACTCAAGGTTCCAGTGAATGACAAGCAGCTGGGTTACAACCTTGAAAAGACGGGATGAATCCTAATTACATGTTATATGAAAGAAATTAATATTAAATATTAAAGGCTATCCCTTGTATGGTTCTAACTGCCTCACATTTCAGAAATGATGGAATAATATAGACATTATAAAGGCCAGAGATTGTCAGGAAGAATACTTGGAACACAGAGATTCTTGGTGGCAATGAAATTGCTCCGTTTGATACTATAGCAGTAAGTACACGTCTTTACATATTCTCCCAGAATCACAGAATGTACAACACCAGAATGAGTCTTAAGGTAAACTCTAAATTCTTATGGTGGTGTATCAACTTAGGCTTATGAACTATAATAAATACACTACACTGTAGGAGAGAGGAGGTTAAATAATGTAGCAGACAGTGCATGTGTGGGAGCAGGAGCTCTATGAAAAATCACTCTTCCTTTGTCCTAGTTTTGTAATGAACCTGAAACTGCTCAAAAAAATTAAATTCTTAAAGACTTTCCAGATCCACCTCTGTGTAAAATTCTCTTGTGGAGCTAATTGGTTCTGTTCTGTGAGGACAGCTGGAGAGGGAGAGGAAATAGGAAGAGAGAAGGTAAGAGGAGGTGGGTGAAAGTGGCTAAAATTCATTATATAAAGGTATAAAATTATCAAAGAATTTTTTAAAGAAAGTCTTAAGCAACACTGATGAATATCAATGAAACTAAAATTTTAATTTAATGAAGTAATCAATGAAATTAAACATCCTCACATTAGATTGAAAAAGAAAGATACTAATTGCCAATATCAATAATGAGAATCATCAATAGAGAGCCCAGAGGTTAAATGACAAAATAATGTAGACGATGTATGATGTAATATAAACAATATAGGTCATGTTACAATACATCTACCTCTTGTGTTGAATAGACAAATGCTTTGCTATCTACTATTAAAATCGCCAGAGAAAAATGGTTACATGATTAGCCCTATATTTATTAAGTATTAAAGTTTTAGTCATGCTCCCTTTTCTCCCCACATCCTCACCGGCATCCCAGACCCAAATGGTTTTACTGACAAATTCTGCCAAATATTTAAGGAAGAAATACCAATCATATGCAAATTCATCAAGAGAAAAAATTTCACAACTAATTTTATGACTCTGAAAGTTATTTTATAGATAGAGGATAGACAGAGACAGATAGATGATGATGATAGATAGATTAGATAGAGACAGATGGATAGATGATAGATTAGATAGATGATAGATGATAGATAGATAGATAGATAGATAGATAGATAGATAGATTATAGATAGATAGATGATAGATAGATAGATAGATAGATAGATAGATGATAGATATAAAGATATA
>NW_008360297.1:1883504-1892467 GCF_000622305.1 Nannospalax galili
AGATAGATAGATAGAGATATAGATGAAAGATGATAGATGATAAATAAGCAGATGATAGATGACAGGTAGAGATGGGAAATAAGCACATGAAATGTCACTCTGCATTGAGCATCATTGGGGAAATACAAACTAAAGCTATAAGAAGTTATATACTTGCTACAATAATTGCTTAATAATTTTTATATTATCATACCAAGTGCTGGTGATGTTTTTTAGTACATATAATTTTAAATTATTGCTAGTGTGGACATAAAATACTACAGCTACTATTCAAAAAAGTTTTTAAGTTTTTAATAAAGAAATACCACACAGAACTGAAGAGATGGCTCAGCAGTTAAGAGCACGGGCTGCTCTTTCAGGGGACCCCAGTTTGAATCCCAGCACCCCCACGGCTGCTAACAACTGTCTATAACTTCAGTTCTAGGGGACTGTAACACCTTCTTCTGCTCTCCGTGGGCATTGCACGACACAGGTGCACTTAAATGCATGCAGGCAAGAGGCTCATACATATAAAATAATAAATAAAAATATAAAAAACAATATCACACCATTCCATTCTTAGATATTTGTTTAAGAGAAATTAAAACTCACACAGAAATCCTGTATGAATGTTTGCAGAAAATCATTTACAATTTCCAAGAACTGAAAGCATTTGAAAAAATCATTCCTGTACTGTCATAAATAAACAAAATGTGTTTCATACACACAATGGAATAGTATTCTGCAATAAAATGAATAAATACATGCCGCATCATGTATTAACATCAAATCTGTCATGCTAAATGAAAAAAGGTTCTATAGTCTATGATTCCATTTGTTTGACATTTTTGTTGTTTTTTTAATTTTTTTATTATGTATTTTTTTAGAAGTATTTCGTTACAGCTTTTATATACTCAATAACAGTTCCCAGAGCAAAGATACATCTCTTTCAAAAGTGGCTATAAAATTTTTAGGTTCAGTGTTAAATTAATACAGTTATACAATACTGAACTCAGTATAAACCAAAGAAGACATAAAATTGAATGAGTTTTTAAATTTAAATAAGTATTTGAATGAATTCTTTGAAAACAAAATGTATTTTATCATATTACCCCCCTCCTCCAAACTCCCTTTATTTGAATTTTTTAAAAAGACAAAATTATAGGAAAAGGAAAAGGATAAACCATGGCCTCGATCTTCACCAAGTAGAGGAAGGGACAGACTACAAAGGGACAGAGGAAGTAGAAATGTGCTATATTTTCATTTGGATGGTAGCTTATCTAAATCTATGTCACATTACTATATGTAAAACTATAGCTTAAAAAAGAGAAAGCCTGAAACTCAAGAGGAAGACAAGTGTAGACCGGAGAACTGAATGCTATTTTCACCAAGAGAGTAAACATTTCCCTTGGGTGTGGTAATGGGGTTTTTACTGGAAACTTGCAATGATTTCTTCTAATACATCTGACTTATTGCTTGAGAACCTAGTCTACTGAGTACATCTTTACTCCTCAAGAGACTTTCTTGGGTTCACAATTGCCATTATTCTTAGAGATAAAGGTTTGATGAGTACATTTTCTTTGAAAGTTTTAAAGAAGATGAGCATCTAGAAAAGGAAATAATTACCTATCATCTGTTATGAGAACAGAAAGCTGAAAAAAAATGAACTATCTGGGGTCTATCTGAACCCAATAAGATTTACAATTTTGTAATCTGCTAAATTCCAGCATTCTGGACTTTCTAACTAACTCCGTTCATACCTCTTGCCAATCTTTCTAAGGAGACCATTGAGAAATATTGTAGACAGGAACTTGAGCATAATTTTGTGTAAGAGAGATTATCTCTATGTGTTAGAGAGAAAGAAAGAGAGAGAAGGGGAAATGATTGATTAATTGACTAGTTTGGGGTTCCCTTACGCCCATTTTCCAGTTAAAATCACACTTGGGTACAACTGTCATTGCTACCTGTCATGTCTCTCCAGGAATAACCTGGAAATATAGGCAGTCTGTGAGATCCCTCCCATTTTATAACTCCTTAAAGATCCTTGTTATAACTTGAACTTCCCAAAAGGGGAGGAGTTAAGCCCTCAAAAAGGGTCTCCTCGTTGAGGTCATCAAAATCCAAGTTAATTTTCTATCTCTGATCGCCCTTCCATAGATTGTTTATCCTACGGTTCATTCCCTTTGTTGTGTGCCTACCAAATATAACACTTTTTCTTTCCTACCAACAGATGTGAGAAACCATATCTGTTTTCAGTTTTCTTATTGTCAACAAAAACTGTACCAAGGAATCTTTGCAAACACCCTCTTTTATGTCATGGCTTGAAGAAATAATGGACCTTTTCCATTTCTGAACACATCTTTACTACCAAGAAATGCTACTGAATCATTAACTTATTCCTGAGTTCTGAATCTCACACCTTCTTTTTGTAAGAATGACCATGATTGACTTCATTTAATGGAAGACCTAAAACTAGATCTGGGTGCCTCCACCATGAGAGAAGCTAGAATAATTGCTCCAGAGATAAACTGTGTTGTCTATGCACTACTGGCCACACTGCAAGAATGACCATCAAATATTTGTGAGGCTGAACACTCCACCATAACAGATTTCCTAAGGAATTAGGAAGGATGTTTCTCAAGTGTTTTTGTGCCCCTGATACTCTTTCTCACACTAGGAAATCCCAGGTGTTGAAGAGTTGAGGAGGGAGAAGATCTGGCAGGGACTGACTCAGCAAAACGGCATCTAAGGAAAGGTGCCCAGCTGCCCACTCTCAGACTCCAGGCTCCATAGTGCTTTAAAAACTCCTGCCTTGTGGACCAATTTGATGGGAAGTACATTTTTGTTCCAGATATTTATTTTAAAGTTTCATTTTCACTTAATAAATCCACAGCCATGGCATACATGGAAGGCTTCCCCAAGTGGTAATTTATGCTTATTGAAGAATTACTTTTGAAAGTGCATGGGCTGCCTGTCACTGAGGGAAATTGTGGCCATTCTGTTCTTAGACTTATTGGCTGTTATAGACTGAGGAGTTGATATACGTTTGAAATGTTTATGCCTTCTCTTTCTTGTTAATTATCGATCTAAACCTTTGTGAATTCCAAGACATTTGTGAACAAGGCTTTCATTAATCCCCAAGGCTGCTGAGGGTCTGGGCAATGGAATCCCCAATTCATAAATATGTAAGATACTCACGAGTTAACATGATCATTTCCAGGATCACACAATGAGTCAGCAATGGTCAAGCTTACAACGCTTAGAGTAAGGGTATGGGGTCTTTAGTGATCTCTGTATCTGTACCTAGGGAACAAGACTGACCATGGGAAAGGGGGCCTCTTTGACCCAGTGCCCCATCCTATGCTCATACACCCCTACTTGGACGTAATTTCCCTTCCAGTGGATTTATCCATATTATGAAGTAAATATAGAATACTTTTCAGACAGTTAAATTCCTTGCCTAATCTTATACTACCAATCTTGTCTCTGCCCCGCTTCCTTCCTCCCTCCCACCAAAGCATCACCCTAACTGGATAGAATCTTAGAGAATCAGAGAATGAGAAATCAAGGTGAGGTGTGTTCCTTTATTCTCTTCAGTGGCATGGCCAGTGGAAGCCTTAGTTCCAACGTTTCACCTGCGTGCAGAGGGCAGATGTAGAAGTTGCATGACCCACAAGAAGAAGGAGGTAATATGTGATGTTTTCTCACTTCACCATCTTTGGGCAAATCTCCAGCTCTTTGCTTACGCCCAGTCATTTCCTGAGAGAAATTATTTAATAAGGAGAAGATTAAAAAGAGCATGCATGGGGCTGGAGAGATGGCTCCGCAGGTAAGAACACTGGTTGTTCTTGCAGAAGACCCAGGTTCGAATCCCAGCACCCACATGGCAGCTAACAACTGTTTGTAACTCCAGTTCCAGGGGATCTGACAGCCTCTTCTGTCCTCTGCGGGCATTGCATGATACGGTTGCACTTACCTACATGCAAGCAATACACACATACACATAAAATAAAAATAATAATTTTTTTAAAGTAACATGCATAACACTGCTTCAAACAGTCCAAGGTTCTAACCCATTCTAGTGACTAACTTTTGGGTTTAGGGCCTCCAAAGTTTCCTCTTAATTCTAATTTCCTTGGAGGCCATGATTTGGTGGAAATACTGGGGACTCCGACATCACAGCTGGAGGTCTTCAATGCCATAATCAGCCATCATTCTGAGAGCAGCATGGAGCCTTTTTCTGTAATGCTTGTTCCACTGTACTGAGAACCTAGAGAAATCTCAGCCTCAGTCATGGACTAGCCTTACAGGTGTATCTAACCTGCAGCCCAGCTGAAGATAGCTGTAAATGTAACCCAATACAGAAATCATAAATGTACTTCAGGCAATATGAGACTTTTTGTGATGTTTGTTTGTTTTAGTAACTCTGCACAGTTCTCAAGGTTGAATACGTCTGTCAGACACTGGGTGTCCTGCAATATCGTGTGTCCAGGGTAGACTTGTAGAACGTCATATCTCACCAGCAAGCCTCTCCCCGCTACACATGGAAAGACCTGAGAAGGCTCCTCACCAAGCCCCTGGCTATGTATGAAATGAGGATGCTAAAATATGCCTTTCAATCGCATGCTTCTGATTACAAACCCAAGAATAAAGGGGGCTTGAGGGGGTGCTAGCCTCCAGGAGGCCTGTGGTTTTATGTGTGTGAGAAAACACATTTTGTTTAAGTAGACCTTTCTCCTGCCCCCACTCTCCTGCTTCACTCATTGCTAACAGATGCTGCTGCCAAGGTCTAAGGAAGGCAAGAGCAGACGCACACAGGCTCCCACACGGGTGAGAAGAAGGGAACTGATGAGCTGCCGCAGAGCAGGGCTGCCAAGGACCTTGGCTTTGAATTTCCACTCCATCACCCTCCTCCCTCCACTCCTCACCAACCAGACCTTCAGACATTTTCTGTTCTGCGTCCTTCACATCTGAGAACAGCCAGATGAAAGGAAGCCAGTGCAAACTGCTAAGGAGATGGGGCTCCTCTGGACCACAGCACAGAGACTAGCAAATGATCTATCAGCTCCCTCCTCCCAGGTGTCCAACTAAATACTAAAGAGGAAGTAGCTTGTGCTGAAAGCCCCAAGCAGTGTGGCCAAGCACACCTCTAGCCATACACAATGAACAATCTGTCTTCCACACCACTCTGAGTCAGGGACAGTGTGAGGCAAAGCTTGAAAAGAATGCTACAAAGGGACCCTGAATAAGAATCTCTCTCTCTTAAATTCCCTTCATATCCCTCTGAGCATAATAACTTCCTGACCCTGTGCAGAATTGCATGGAAAATTTCCCTGTAGAGATAAGTTTGTATAATGTCCTAATAAGCAACAACCATGCCCCTGTTTCTGGCTAATTCCTGACCATCCTGGATAAGGAGGTGTCTACCTTTGAAGCTGATCCTAACTTCTGGAGCAAGGCAATCACTGCTACTGTTTACCCTATGACTCGAACTGGGGACACTTCATGCTTGAACAACCTGTGCATGCCTTTAGCGTGCCCCTCAGGGAGCCTTTCTCATGCTCCAGCCCAGGGCCCTGAACACTGTAGGTGCTCAATAGTTGTGTGTTTGATAAATTCACTGTTGGACACATTGGTAAACAGTTGCAGCCTGCTCTGCTACTCTCAGCTGCTGTGTAACCCTGATGTGCTCTAGGATACATAAAACCTGACTTCACTACCATAAAAGTGGTTAAAGTGACCTTCTCCCTGTCCTCCACACCATGGCTCTGATGGGGTCCATGGGAAGCCAGATGTTAAGGGGCTGTTTTGACGATAACGCACACCATATAAGTAAACCAACACCACAATCATGCTGCTATTTCCATAATATCACTACTGGGGTCACTGCTATAAGTAATAGGTACTGAAAGGGAGATATTCCTGAATAAATCCACTTCAATGTCTTAGCAATCGCTACTCCTCTCTTGAAATCAGTTTTGGCACAAATTGAGGCAGGGGGGTCACTCAGATGTAAAGCTGAGGAGAACGGAACAGCCATTCCCCTGCTGTTGTGACCCACTGACTTGGCCTAGTGCTAATATAACCTCAAGAGTCTCTGAAATCTCCAAACAAGCAGAGGCCACCTTCCCTGAACCAAGGATTATGTACATGAACATTTAAAAGGTGGATGTGTACTTCATGAAAGAAGCCAGTACTTGCTTCCTTATAAGCCTCAAAAGCTGAGTTAGTGGTTTGGCTTTTAGTGAGTCTTGAGACAACATTCAGGGATTCATGATGGAGAGCAGAGTAGAAGATGTTAGCATGGATGTCAAAGACTAGAGCAAAACACAGTAGGAGGAAAAGGACATTAGATATGCAGTGTGGGATTACCCAGGCCCCAGTCATCGTGGGCCTGAGGCAAGCACAGCCTTCTTAATCAGACAGACTAAGGTTCTTCTCTTATCACAAAGAGCAACTACCACCTTTTGGTCAGAAGTATTGACTAAGAGGCCAACCCAAGGATTCCAAAGCTTTATTTTCTACATCAGAAAAAAAGACACAGAAGACTAAAGCTGTGAGCTTTGTGTGTCTTTATCACTGTCTGCCTCGGACACTGTGAATGCTCTGCACACATCTCTGTGTCATTGGTGTTATAGGGTTGTATCTCCAGGGATGAAGTATGACCAGATGTGCCATGAGGTATGTAGTCTGAGGGTTTTGGGTGTTTTGTTAGCCTTTCACAGAGAGTTAGTTGTCCATGTGCTTGTGAGTGTGTTTCTGGTTTTTTAAACTAGCTAGGTTTTTTAGACTAACCACTTATATGGACTGGTCTACAAGATGAACTACAATAGAAAATTCTGAGAAGAAACTGGAGACATAGGGATGAATATTTTTATGTTTTTAAATTGAACTTTTGCAAATATCATACAATATATTTCTATCAGATTTAGGCCCCTCTCCTATCTGCACCTCCTTTACTACCTCCTGCCAAATTTCATGCACTCTAATGTAGCTACATATTTTTTAAGTTCCTTTGTAGGGTCCAAGTGAGGGAAGGGGTTTGCCTGTGAGGATGAAACTCACCGGGAGTGCCTAGCTTGCTTTTATACCTTCCAAGCAGAATTTAGTGTCAGAATTTAGACATCATTATCATTGGTTGTAGCCTTTGGGGTTTGAAAGACATGTAATCATAATACATCCGTTCTTTAATAAGCAACTGTCGAGAATCTTCTTTGGCCACTCATGCCCATATATGGTACATGCCCTTATCTTAAACACTTATCTGCTCTTGTATTTATTGAATGGACATAAAATTATGTATTAATGTCTCTGCTTTTCTAACAAACTAAAAGCTGATAGAAGCCATAGAGCTTGCTTTTGTAACTAAATTTGGTGGTCCGGTCTTTGTCAATGACTCAAGGGCTTAACAAAGCATCTGACAATGAGCAGGTGCTTTGCTAATGCTCAAAGGTTCAACTATATTCTCTAAGGATCCAGAAGAGGGAGATATAGGAGTCCATTGGGCATCAAGAATCTAAGAACCTTCCTGTCAAGTATGTGATCAGTAATAATTAAATACAATTAAAGAAGGATAATTAGTAGTCAGGGAGTGGTGACAGATGCCTTTTATCCTAGTATTTAGGAGGCAGAGTCAGGTGGATCTCTGTGAGATTGAGGCTGGCCTGACATACATAGCAAAATCCAGGTCAGCTGGGGCTACATGGAAAACTGTCTCAAAAAGAAGAATAAGAAGATTTACAAAAAGAAGCCTGGCTAGATAGACAGATGAGCGGATGGATGGATGGATGGATGGATGGATGGATGGATGGATGGATGGACAGATGGATGGATGGATGGATGAATGGATGGATTCATGTATAGATAGGCCCAAAGGGAGGGAAGAAGGAAGGAAAGGAGAAAAGAATCAATCAACATTAGATGAAACCTTACTGAGCACTAAATGTGTTAAGTATTCTGCAGATATCATCTCATTCAAGTCCCCTACAACTTTCAGAAGTCACAGGGTCTTCATTTGGGAACAGGAAGAAATCTCCAATCGAGACATTCTTGGGAGATAAAACCCTGGATATGGTTGACACTCACTAAATATGTATTAAGTTGGATGGAATGGATTAGCCAGAATACATTCTTTACAAAAGCAAATTCTGTTTTAGAGAGCCTCCTTTCTCCAGGCCTGACAGATTGCTGCCCTCAATCTCTCTTTATGAGGCTTCAATGAGCCCCACGGGCAATTTGAAGAAGTAAGAGCAAGGAGAGGCACCTCTCACATAAATGAAAGTGTGTAGTGGTTTTGGATTTGTGTTGAGGCTGTGGCCAGTAGGCCACAAAATCTCATCAGCCTTGTAAAGGGATCTATTTATGCAAAAGTCTTGCCAGTTGAACTGTATGGGCTCTTTTCTCCCAGAATACTTTAGGAAGGCCATTCTGGGGATAACAGTGGTGGCTGGGAGCCAACCAAAAGCTGTGTGTGGCCCCCAGAACATAAGCAGAATGTTATTTATTATATTTGACAGAGCAGCCTGTGGCACTTGGATGCCAGGGTCTTCAGCAGTAATCCAGACAGGAACAGGGCAATTGTAAGTAACTGCAAATGATTTGCTTTAAAAGTGAATATATTGGTTGTCTCCTTTCTAGAAAAATCTCTCACTGAGGGAATGATAATTTTGGATTTCTGCAACTAGCTTGGAAACCAATATAAAAATGTTATTATATCTGGTGAAGGCACCAAAAGTCTTTATAGTTTAATATCACCATAATTAACATTTTAGTTTAAACATGGATTAGAGTATGATAATTGGAGTAATTACAATAATACTACATACTAAATAACAATATTTTAATTGTGCAATTTTTAATATCTTACATTTAATTTAATATTTCTATTAAATGAAATTATAATGAGTTGATAATATTTTTTGTTATATCACAGAAATATAATGGTTGTATAGTTGTATATTAAAGTAAAAAATAATAAATTATAT
>NW_008360297.1:1892620-1930459 GCF_000622305.1 Nannospalax galili
TGTATAGTTGTATATTAAAGTAAAAAATAAATTATATATATTTTTACAAAAAAAATATAGGATATAAATTGATATATGTATGTTATATATTAAATGCATAGTTTTATAAGCAAAATCATAATACTAATATTGAAATATGAAAGAATTGAGGACATTCTAGTGCATGGCTCTTCGTAACCATTTTGCCATGCCCCGCCCTTTGAACTGTTTTTCTCTTCTCTTTAATGTACATCAAAATATCAGAAATGTTGGTTATTCCCTATCCATGGCTCAGATTTTCCCAGAAATCATTAACTTCCCCAGACACACAATGAATGTTATACGAAAAAGAAGAGAGATTCTAAAGGTAAAAGCAGTTGTAGTGAAGTCCTTTCTTTTGTTTCTGAACGTCTGTGTAGAAAGCCCTTCCCTGCTACTGTCCCCAGGCACTAGAATCAGCCTCCCCCTCAGAGGCAAGCAATAGCTTGCAGCAAGCTTTTGTTGACACGAATGAATTCCGTGTTGCCTGGTGCTTTGTTTGTTTCACACATAATTCACATTTTTTGTATCTTCTATGCATTTTTCATAGTCCTTCCTGAAACAATGTCCTGGCTTCATCTGGGGCTCCCTGTCTGGGGTCAAGTTTCCTGCAGATAACTGGGTTAGGGGTATTGATGGAACACTCAGCAGGACAGAGTTGACATATTAGAAACTAAATTCCTTCAGCACGGAGGCTAGAAAGGACCTTAGATCAGACCTTAAAGCAAACATGAAGATGAGCAATAGTCCAAGTAGCCCAACCCTAAGGGTGCAACAAAGAGTCAAATTAGCTTTTTGTCTCTTCTGGTCTGAAGGAGATTTCACAAAAATTATTGTGGGGAAGAGGGAGAAAATTGATAGTTTTCTGATGAATCAGGTGACCCCCAAGGGAATAGAAAAGAGGAGGGACAGAGAACAGGTTAGTAGGTGACATAGGGTGTACCATCCATAGAACCACTGGGCATTTGTAAGCTGAGTAATTTATCATAACTCCTTAAGCCTTGAAGAAAATATCCTGTCAGTGAAGATCTCTTTTATCACCCCTCCATGATACTTGAATGTAACATCTGAACATAGCCTATACATAAGGAAAATCTCATGATATGACCTGACATGATGGATGTTTAGAATGAAAGACTAGAGGACACTCCAATGTTATTTATTCCAATGTTGTACATAATGCAGACTGTGCTCTGAAGCATATCTCAACAACATTTCAACTTCATTGATAGTCTGCTCACCATCTCAAAAGATGACCCACTACCTTGTTCAACAGTCTTTTATGACTAAATTCCTTCTGACACTGTGACCAAAGAGCAGGCTTTTTGTCTTCAATCCATGAATATAAATATGCCTCAAAGTTAAAAGAGACAGATACCCTACCCCTTCCAGCTATAGATGGATTGCATGATGAGAATATATTTTTCATCCTTCTATCATGAATTCACTTAGCTTTGGGCAAGTTAAGTTTTCCAGCCCTCAACTCATTGAAAGAATAAGCACAAGATCAGGATCTATCCTATAGTCAGACTTGTCTTGTGATAGGCAGTGGTGTTGGAGGAAGGTGCCAAAGGAGTACTGCCCATGAATCAGAGACCTTATGCATTATTCTTCCAGTTTTGCCAATGAAGAGTCTGTTTTATGTTCAAGTCATCTAACCTCTCTGCAACCCATTGCTCCCTTTTATATAACATCTCTCATAACAGTTGCATCTAGTTACTGCTTTGGAGAACTATTATAAACATGTGCTTCTATATCAGGGCAACTCCAGTACAAGTTTATTAAACACTTGGACTTTAATAGAAGTCAACAAACTAAATCACATTTGTCCTTTGTGAGTGAAAGATGAGGATATGTGGACTAAGAAGAGAAGAGACTGGTGAGATGAGGTTTATAATTTGGCAGAATACCTGGAAGATAAAGTCCTTAGAAAGCAGAAAGTATGTATTTTGAGCTGCAGGAGACAAATCTGACTTACAGAAAAGGATGTGAGTGTTAGCTGCTCTGCAAGACTTGGAGTAGCTAGACTGAAGAGCAAAGCAGATCCCTGGGCTCGGGAAGACACTTCATAGCTCCCTGTGGTACTGATGAAGTCAGTTTCAAGGAGAAGCAGGTATGGAGAAGCCTGAAATGTTGGGATTAGGTTGATGTTGGTTGAGTAAGGTCAGTAGCCACTGAGCAAGGAGAGGTCTCCAGCTGAGGCAGTGAGTGATGGCAGTTCACAGAATGCAGTGGTTCAGAAAACAGGAAAAAAAGGGACTCAGAAAATGGAATACAGGGCCTTGTAGGTTACTACCTTCACCCATTTTTAATCCTCAAGCCTCACTTCTCTTTTTCATCTAAACTCAATTTTAATCTCATCAGGAAGCCTGACCTTTACTTGAAACACTAAAGAACCCACTTATTTCTAAAGTTTCTATTGGAATTTTGGTCTGTACAAGTTGACTAATAATAAATACAAAACATGGCATAGATAACTGATCCTTTACCAACTCAAAGTAAGTTTATTTAATGTCTTACGGGAAATATATGTTTTTTTTTTCCTTTAGCCTTTTAACATCCTCTGGAGCATCTGTCAAACATTTATAAAAGGAATTTCCAGCTTATTTTTCATTTGTCACACTCGAGCTTCGTGCACAGTGCCATATTCTCAGTCTTGGTTATATGTAGAAATAACAAGCAACATCCTCTTCTGACAGCAACTATGGCTCCTCTCCTAGTCTCCCTCAGTTTCCTTCTTGGAAGGCCCTTGGTGGCTCTTATACCATTCCATGCTGAGTTTTCCTGCCATACTACCTCAAGAAAGAGACTGAGCATCTCTGTGGAGACACTCAGGATGGTTCCTGGTAAACCTCTTCTTTACAAATCTTATCATGCTTATGGCAGTATATTGTCCAAGTCAGCATTTTAATAAAGTTTGTTTAGTTTAACTTACCTTTAATGAAGAAGCCAGGCATGGTGGTGTACACTTGTAATCCAAGCACATGGAAAATGAAAGCAAGAGGATCAGAATTTCAAAGCCAGTCTCAGCTTCATAGTGAGCTTGAGGTTAGCCATGGCAACATGAAACCCTATCTCTAACCAAAAACAAACAAAAAGGTTTGTGGAATAAGTTCAAGAGTCATTATTTGAGTTGAACCTGGTGCTGCACATTTGCAGTCCTAGCACTCGAGAGGCTGAGGCAGGAATCACAAGTTCAAGGAAAGCCTGTGTACATAGCAAGAACCTATGTCAGAAACACAAAAAGGGAAAGAATATGTGGAAGAAATGGAAGAGAAGAAGCAGGCCACATTAAGACTCAGTGGAATGAGCGCTATGATGGAAAATTCCAGCAATGAGAATTCCCTAAGTGATGATAATGGGTCATGCACATGGAAGGTCCTCAGCAAGCAGCTATTAAACATAATATTTAACAGAAAAGCAATCCAAGGTGATAGGAGTACTGACTCCTCAAAATAAAATAAAATGGGTAGGATAGAACTCAGGAAAGGCCAATAATGAAAATTTTTATATTAGACAATTTTGTTCCCTTAAATACTAGCCTTCTCACAACAAAATATGAAACAATTCTCACTGTTCTTGAATTCTGAAGCCTTTCGTGATGGGAAGCATGTCTGATGCTTTGCTGGGCATAGGAAGCTGGAAGGCTGTGGAAGTGAGGCATAAAGAAGTCTCATGCTGACCACTCCCAGGTTGCCTTTCCATTCCCCATGAACTCTGACCCGATGCCCCATAGGAGCTCTGTACAAATAGCTAAAGGCACCTCTGCTGCAGAGGTGTTTTACATGAGCTGCTTATGCATAGGTTTTGGGAGACATTGTTCATAGTGATTGGTAATTCACCTGCTTGCCACATTAGGGACAGGGGTAGTGAAATATCCCACAAGGACAGATGGGTACATGATAAGTGGATGTTTCATCCTCTAAAACTACAGTCATTCTGCAAGCCAGGCATGCTATTTACCTGTAGTTCTCATGCTCCCACATTCAAGGCTCTAAAATGCTGCCTCCAAATCTGGCCTTGCTCACTTTTACATAAGTTCCACATATGGAACTCATATATAAATTTTAAGTTCATCCTTCTGTTCATTCTTACAATAATTATTGTTATGGCTCCTATGTACCTGGTACTGTGCTAAATGTCTTTTAAATACTTAATCATTGTTCATTACAGCAATGGTAATTACATGACTGATGCTATATCCATTTCAATACTGAGCAAAATACACAGGGAAGCTAAATTATTTAACTAAAGTCACACAAGTAATAAGGAAAAAGCTAGATTAAAATTCATATTTTCTGAGCTAAGACCAATGTTCTTTTAGTCATACCACACTTGACTTTAACAGGTGTACAATAATTATTAAGTAATGAGTATGAATTATGGATTCTCCCATGTGGCAGTCTATGGTTTATCTATGACATTTAATTAATTAATCTAGAATTACTTTAGTGTTTAGCTATGGAAATCTATTGCTTTTATTTTGTACCTTGTTAAGTTTCCATTTTGTGTTTTGCCAATTATTTACATATCCACCACTTCTGATCCCATTTCTCACAAGATTTTGCAGGTAAGGTACCTTCCTATGCAACTTTTTCCCAACACAAATAAGCACTGCTATTTCCTTCTTCTACTGTAGTCCACAGAACAGGCTTGAAGTCTTAACAGTGGTAATGCACATGTATTAGCAACTCAGGGAGATTCAAAGACTCTGAAGTCCCAAAGAGCAACAATTTGGAACTTCGTCAAAATATAGCCTATAGTTATACAGTGATCACCATCTTGGGGAAGGGCTGAGTTCCCAGTAAATTATGGCTGGAAATTATGCAGGTGGTATATTTGGATCTCTGTTTCAATCAGGTTTGACGTGAATCTGGGAATAAGTGGCTATTCCCTGGCCCATTCATCTGGCTTACAATCTAGTGGGTTTGGATATGTGCAGTTTGGGCTGAAACAAAAACAATGTCTAATAAAAACAAGTGCTTAAAATGGAAGACATTGACACAAAGTAGTGTAAAAACATGTTCTGTTCCAATAAAGACAGCTGAAAGAATTCTTCCTTTTGTAACACTGAAGGAAAGTGATGACATATTAGGTCTCACACTGAATTCATGAAAACAGAACTTTTTGCAGAGCATGAAAACATTATTTGGTGTCATTTTCCAGCAACAAATGCTAAGATTTCACAACAGGTGGGTTTCAGAAATCTGAGAGGGTCAGTGCAGGAGAGCATCTTGCTAAGAACAGAGCTTTGGGTTTCTTCTCAATGTTCACACCAGAAATGTCTGCAGACCAGTTTATTCTTCCACACTGATTCTGCCTGTTGTGAATTAAGTTTGAAATATCTTCCCCTGACATGTGGCATTTCACCTTGTGCTCTTTCTCTGTGCTTGCCCATCTGTTTTGAGGCAGCTTGGCACCAGCATCTGATTCTTCTTGGAATTTTCTGGTAGAACTGGTCATCAGTGCACATTAATCTCAGCAAAACTGCAGGTGGAAGAGTACATCAAGTGTCCCACTTACTGCTTTGCAAGTGTCCACACCATGAGTGCTATAATCATGCGATTTACTTCCCTCCAAGGACCTCCCGGGTTCCTGCATATCCCCAGCTCCCATACTGCTGCTAGGATCAGATCCCTTGGCTTGTTTGCATATTTTAGTCTGTGCAGGCTCCTGTTTAGCATTTGTTTTTCTTGGCATTTCAAAGCATTATGTTCATTTTTATTATACCCTTGACAGACCAAATCCTAGTGCCAGCAAGCCACAATGAAACAAATACTTAGAATTTATAGAAGTTCAGATTATATTTTCCATGGAGCCTAGAAGTTTCATCACCTGGTAAAATACTTCAAGCTGGACAGTGGTCTCCACTGCACTTACGTGACCTCAGAACTGCCTCTGATGTTTCTCTCTCTCTGTCACCCTCTGTCCTTTCTCTCTGTATCTGTCTCCTTCCCTCTATGTACACATACTCAAAAATCACACATACACAGCTATACATGCATACAAATACACAACTCCATACAGTTATATGCACACACCCCACATACCATACCAAACACACTTCTGTGAACTCTCGAGTACAAACATGCGCTTCTGAACTTCTTAGCATTTAAATGAGCTATTATGTTTAGAGTTGCAGAAAGACAGAGTTCACATCATTGCAAAATTTTCTATGCAAAACATAGCGCTAATACTTTCTTTATTGATGTCAATTTCCCCCTAAAACCTTAAGCATCCAAGCTCAGCTGTACATTTGTTCTCTCACTTAAGCATCTTATTTTCTGACCATTTTCATCCTTCCTTTGTCCATTGCCGAGCATCCAGAACTGAGCACCTTCAGAGCAGCAGTGGAGGAATCATTCCTGTACTTGAAACTATGGGTCTCAGAAATGCATGAAACACGATCCTTGTTCTCAAGAAAATTAATCTAGCTAAGAGAGAAAATATTACAGCTAAAGCAATCAGTGCTTCCACTGATACTCATAATTATGAACCTCATATTTTTTTCTGAGACAGGATCAGCCTCAGTTGGCCTGGAACTCATTTTGTAGACCAGGCAGGCCTTGATCTCACAGATCTCTGCCTGCATCTGCCTCCGGAGTGCTGGGATTAAAGACATGCACCACCATGCCCAATTATGAATTTAATACAGATTTTTGCAATTACATTGATTATCACAATGAAAGTCACAGAAGAAAGAGAGTTATATGCAGATGAGGATGAGCATGGATTGTCTGGGATGCTGATAATGTGCTCTTTTGAAATTGGGGTGGGCCTGGGTATTTCTAACAATATACTAACGTGTTCATGCAATTAATTATATGTTCCCACATGTTAGAAATCATGTCCCATGACCTGAGACCTGATATATAATGAGCTTTATAGATAAAAAGTAAACTGTGTGACCTTGGACAGTATCCCCAAGGGAGCCACTGACCTTAGTCCCTCAGACACTGGGGACAAAGCTTGTGTTTCTGAACCTCACACAACACTGCCAGACCCTCTTCACAGATCACTGCTTTCTTCACACTACAGCCTGCTAAAAATGGAATGCCCAGAAAATGAAGTTTCAGCTTCTCCAAAGGGTGCCTTAAAGATCTGAATTCACATCTACGATTGTTAGAATGCTTGCAGAAGATCTTTGGATCTTTAAATCAATAAACTTGGAGCAAACAAATTGCCCTCCATAACATACGGAGGTGGGGCCTTATCCAATCAGTTGAGTGTCTAAATAGGGTGAAAACAGGAATTTCCCTGAGCAAGAGGGAATTCTCCAGCATCTTACCCTCAAATTTCATCTGTATCAGCTTCATCTCTTAGTTTTCTGCCTGTTGGCTCTCAGACAGGAGATGTACTCACAGCTGTGCCGTTTTCATCCCAGTAGCCTATATTGAAGACTTTGGTCTCACCAGTCTCCAAAGCCATGTGAACCAATTCAATACAATACACTTCATATATGGTTTGCTTCTCTGTAGAACTCTAACACAGCATCCATAGTAGCACATTATACCAACTGACACATTATACCAATGCTCAGAAACTTAAAACAACACACCAACTATCTCATAGCAGGTACAGTGTCCCTAGTTCCTCTGCTTCAGTATTCTTCCCCAGGATTCAGTAAATTTTCTGTCTCCTCTGAAGATTTGTTTGGAGAGTTGTGTTGTTTTGGAGAGAAATCCGCTTTGAACATCACTGACATGGCTACTAATAGAATTCAGTTGTTTATGCAGTGCTATTATAAGGAACTTAGTAATTTTCTAGTTGTCAGTCATGGGATACCTTATGTCTTAGCCACGTGATCCTTTCCATAGGGCAAGTAGTGAAATAGCAGTCTGTACATAGATGAAGCCCACAGGAAGAATCAGAAAGAAAAAGCTAGCAAGAGTTGAGTCATACTGCAGTGCTCAGTCCTAACTGGGACACCTATATCATGCTCTCTCCTCCCAAGGTTCAAGCATCATTGTGGAAGAGGGGGCAGAAAGATTGTAAGAACCAGAAGTGGTAGACAACCATAAGGAAATGGTGTTTTCCAGACAGCACAGTTGTCACACATGTGAGCTCACAGCAATTGTGACAGAATGCACAAGACCTATGCAAGCTCAAGCCAGAAAAAATACCAGCATGGAGGTGCGGAGATGAGGAGGAAATCTCAACCCTAGGTGAGGAACTATTCGTAATTGATATTTGCTGAGAGAGAGAGATAGAGAGCATGAGTTTTCTTTAGGGATGCTTGGTAGATTGATCAGGCCCCAAGGGATGGGCCCACACCCAAGAGCATTTGGGAATACAAATTAGACTCAATAGACCTTTAAAAGGGAAAAGGAACAATAGAAGACATGAATTTGGGGAAAGGGAAGTACAGGGAGGATGGAGATGGGGGAGAGGGACTGAATATTATCAAAATACATTGTATGAAATTTCCCAAAATTAAAATTAAAAAAAGAAATTCCTAGGAGAAAATGTAAGGACAAAGCTCCTAGGCATTGGTCTTGCAAATAAATATCTTAAATATGATGTTAAAACATGGGCAACAAAATGGAAATTTAAAAGTTTGATTGCATTAAATTCAAAAGCTTTTGCACAACAGTAGCAACAAGAACAAAATAGACTCAAAAGACCTTAAAAAATAATAGAGAACACAAAGTAAGTGGTGTGCTAAGGAGGGAGTGTGGCAGAGAGGAGTTTGAATATGATCAAAATACACTGAATGAAATTCTCAAAGAATCAATAAAAAATATTTTTAAAGGAGTTAAGTTACAGCCTTTTTAAGATAATTGTGTGAGTGACACTCTATCACTTTCACTCTATTCTTTTGTCAGAAGCAAATCCCCATATCCAGTCCATCCTGGCAGGCAAGGAGGTGACACAAGGTGATTAACATCAGGAGGTTGAGTTCTTTTGGGAGGCAGGGCTCCAGCCTGGTCTCCAGCTTATTTTTCACAAGAACACTCGCCTTAGCCTAGAAAGCCCTAGCTTAGCATTTAACGTGATTGCCTCTTTATTGCCTAGAGTCCTACCTACTACAGGCCTCTTCTCTGTCTTCTGTATTTCTCCTTTCTGAAAGCTCTACGTGCGTGCGTGCGTGCGTGCGTGTGTGTGTGTGTGTGTGTGTGTGTGTGTGTGTGTGTGTATCTTCAAGTCCGGAGTTGTGCTATTTAACTTCAGAAGTTATTAAAGTTCAACTTGCACCAGCAGTTATTAGTACTATTAGAGAAGATGCACCTGATTTTATCAAAGACTTCCTGATCAGGAGCATTGGCAGCTGCTTGGGTAGCATCCAGGACTTGCGGACCATCTGGAAACAGAATAATGGCTGCCCTTATCAAATTTCCAGGCTAAAACCATAGTGGTAGAAACACAAGTCTAAGTTAATTCGAAGGGAAACTTTTTCAACCCTCAACGGAATGACTGGTTTTAGCTTCTGGGTTCTGTTCCAGGAGGCGTTTTGTTTTCTTACTGTCTTCTTTCTAATCCATGGAGGTCAGTTCTACTTCAAAAATGATAGTATTTAAGCCTGCCTTTCTGTACAGTGAAGGATTTGCATGCCACCTCATCACAAAGTTATTTTCTTTCTGAGTAAAGGAAAAAATTTAAAAATAACAATTAAATGGTTCTAGATTAGCAATTACCAAACAGGGTCAGATGTACATGTCTGCTATAATCTGCAGATTTCTTTAATTCAACAGAAAAAAAAGAGAGAAACAAGCCAGAACATTTTCATGTTCTCAGTCATATGTTTTTAAAAAATAGTTCGTGGGCTGGAGAGATAGCTAAGCACTGGTTACTCTTGCAGAGGACCTGGGTTCAGTTCCCAGCACCTACATGGTGGCTAAAAACTATCTGTAACTCCAGGTGTAGGGGATCTGACGCCCTCTTCTGAACTCTGCAGGCATTGCATGACACAGGTGCACTTAAACACATGCAGGCAATACACTCACACATAAAACAAAAATGATAAAATATTTTTTAAAAAGAATTAAAAATAGTTCATGGAATTAACAGATTAGTATGATATGGTTAATGCTATTACTGATATTCTCACTCCTGGGGCTGGAGAGATGGTTCAGCTGATAAGACCATTGACTGTTCTTGCAGAGGATCTGGGTTCTATTCCTAGCACCCATAGCTAATGACTGGTGGTAACTCTATTTCCAGAGTATCTGATGCCCTTTTCTGACCTCTGTAAGGCATTGCATGACACTGATGCACTTAACATACATATAGGCAAAACAGTCATACACATAAAAATTTTTCAAACAAAAAATAAATTTAGAATTTATTCCCAGGGCTAGAGAGATGGCTCAGCATTTAGGAGCACGGGCTGCTCTTGCAGAGGACCTGGGTTCAAATCCCAGCACCCACATGACAACTAACAACTGTCCATACTCCAGTTCCAAGAGAACCCAATGCCTTCTTCTGACCTCCACAGACATTGCATGACACTGGTATACTTACATACATGCAGGCAATACACTCATACACATAAAATAAAAATAAAATATTTTAAATGAAAAATATTCCCACATCCTCCTTCCATTTATTGTTCTTGATATCAATTGAGCTATTGTCATTTCACTTTTTTACAGATGTGTAATTATTACATAGCAGAGCATCAGCAATAGCTTTGGCTGAGAAGCTTACATTGAATATCCCTAGTGAAGACATGAATGAGATGGCACATGCATGCAGGCATACTGATGCACAGGTAGTTTTTCAACATATACATAGAAATGAATGTGTTGAGAGAAGAAGAGAATTCAGTGATGCTGATAGTGGAAGAAAGCTGCTAAAGTGGTTTCTTTAGTCTTAGAAAAGGTTGAGATGAATATCTTGGCAAGAACTATGTTTTTGGGGATGCTAAAAAAAAAAGACAGTGAAAAGAGTCACAAAAAGCATGAACTCTTGTTGCTTTGGAAGCCTTCCTCAGTGGTCAGCTAACATGGCGGGTGGGGGCAGTAATTACCAAGGTCAGAAAGCTAGTCCCATCAGTCCATGGAGAAAGGCGTTGTGTTAAGTCACCAGTATAAGATGATGGTATGGAAGAGGCACATTTGTGGGTCGGTGGTGCTCATTATGAGAATGTGCTCTCCATCTTGCTCCCTATCTTGTGAAAATCAACCAGAATTAGAAATGAGAGGCCAACTGAACAGCAAAGGCAGTGGGGAGACCTTGGTGACAGGGTATGACATAAACGGATTTTTTAAAAAATCACTTTGTCCTAAATTTAAAGCCTTCTTTGGTCTGATATCATTGCAATCTTTACAATTCCAATATACAACCAAGAAACTGCTCTGCGTATAGAGTTGCTGAGATACTTTTCAATATAAATTAAGAATTAAGAAAATCTATATGACAAAGTACATGAAATCCAGCAGGGGGTCTATAAGAAGGGTTCAGATAGGGGAGAGGTTCTAAATATGACCAAAATATAGTTTATGAAATTTGCAAAAATTCAGTAAGAAGAAGGGGAAGAACTAATAAAGCTAAAAGCTATGGTTGCTGGTCAGTGATTGAGGGATTAAGCAAATCCAATCCCCACCTCTACTCCTCCATAATGGGTGCCCACAAACCAGTCCATATTCTGTTTCACTTCTCTGTTGTTTTTGTTTGTTTGTTTCTGTAAGAGAAACTTAAGAAAATACATTTATGCACCCATCAGGATTGGTGGTAGCCCGGTCCTACATCCCCAAATACCCTTGCCTCCTTGTGTCACAAGGCCCAACTCACTCACATTCACTGTCTACCTTTGGTGATTACACCCAGACTTGTACATTGTGGATGTGGTGATTTGAATGAGAATGCCCCCTACAGCCTTAAATATGTAAACACTTGGTACCCAGTTGGTGGTGCTGTTGGGAAGGTCATGAAATCTCTACAAGGTGTAGCTTTACTGGAGGAAGCATATCACTGGGGTCAGGTTTTGAGAGGTCTTAGCCTGGCCCCACATCCAGTTCACATTCTGTTTCCTGTTTGTTCTTGAAGATGTGAGCACTCAGCTTCCTGTTCCTACTGCCATGCTTTCCGGCCACGAGGGGCTCTTATTCCAGTGGAACTGTAAGCCAAAATGAACTTTCTTCCATAAATCACTTTTGGTCCCTGTGTTCTATCACAACAACAGAAAGTAACTAATACAGTGCAGATGATGGATTCTTTTTCACACTAAGTCTGAGGAGACAAAAAGTGGTTTTCAATTCATGAGTCTTCTTGAGGCAACAGGTTCATCCAAGTCACTCCTGCTCATTATTGAAGACTACAAATCTGTCAAGAAAACCATTGCTATGATGTTTCCAAATACTACCAAGCAGCCTCATATATACGCAATCACCAAGAGAAGTCTTGGCTAAATTGTTAAAAAATTAAAATGTCCCAGTTTCTTTTAAGTGAAAGAACTATAAGATCAGTATAGGACAATAGATAAATAAGAGTCTTTGAGAAGTTGCAAATGGTTCCTTGTATATTAGGTTTTGATGAGGAGAGGGTTGGGATCATGGCTACAAAAGCTACAGCAAAAGAGAGGTTAGCAACTGAATTCCTGCAGAAGTTCCTAGGGTATCTGGCAAGCCTTAGGAAGCTACATGGGGGCAAGTGATGTGCAAAGAATCTGGAATTAAATGAGGAAGATAGTAAGGTTACTTGAATATCTTTGAGAAAGGTGTCCAATTATAATTGCCTGTTTGTATTCTCATAAAATATGCCTACATTTTCATAATTCTTATCTGTTCTGCTTTTCCAAATACAATCCAATCCCTGCTAAAGCATAAAGAAGTCTGTGGTACATACTCAATGCAATGGTGAGAGGTCTGGTGTGGAAAAATCAAACAGCATTTTCAAAAAGCAACCATCTAATAATCAGTTATTTTATAGTAAGTATCTTATATAATCCTAGCACCATGTTAAGTATTTTACACAGAGTTTTTTCATTTAATGCACACGAAAATACAAAAAAGAAAAGTGATGACTACTCTCTTGTTTCGCACATTGGAAAGCTCACAAGTTCGGCTAAGTGAATGGTTTCATAGTGGGCTCTCAGCCGATGAGTGCAGAGCATAGCTAAGAAAAAAGGCTCCCCAAAGGCCAGTGCCTTCTGTCAGTACTCTAGGGAAGAACAGAACCAGAGCAGCCAAGCCTCAACACAATGCCACTAAACTCAGAGATTCATGCAGTCCTTGATACTTAAGGAAATTAAATAAAGGGTCCCATGGGGACAGATACACAGGATAATATTTCATTGTCTTACTCACTACAGCTAATCCACAGATGAAATGTCTGTGGAGCCTAGAGTTGTGCCTGTAGCATGTGCAAAGCCACTCAGGGTGAACTGCTTCCCTCCCAGCAGAAGCCCAATCAGTGCTCCCTAAGTTCTGCCATGTGACAGCACTGGCATTCTTGGTGACACGTCCAGCAGTCCACAGACATGCAAGGAAAACAAGAACCACACATTAGATACAGAAAATGTTAGCACACAACTGTCATTTCTTCAGTTTACTTTCATCCTACACTTTTTGGTGGTAAATCATTGTTTTAGCTTCTCCTTAATTGCTGTGAGAAAACACTCTGACCAATACCAACTTGGGGAGGAAAGGGTTTATTTGGCTTACATCTCCCAAGTCATAGTTCATCACTAAGGGAGCCCAAGCCCACTCAGGGCAGGAACCTGGAGGCAGAAGCTGGAACACAAGCCATGGAGGAATGCTGCTTACTGACTTCTTCCCCTGGCCAGTGCTCAGCCTGCTTTCTTATAAAATACAGAACAACCTGCCCAGGGGTGGCACCACCCACAGTGGGCTGGGCCCTCCCATATAACCAAGAAAATAACCCACAGACATAGCCATAGGCCACTTCAATGGAGGCAATTCCCCAATTAAGGTTTTTACTACCCAGGACTGTCAATTTGACAACTAAAGGTATCCAGCACAATCATCATTATTTTTTCTGAGGAAGAAGTTGGAAATAGAGGATGACCACCATTTGATTTTAGACTTATCACAGTCAAAAGGTATCAATTCAGGGGACTGAAGAGATAGTTCAGCTGTAAAGAGCACTGGCTACTCTTGTAAAGGCCCTGGGTTTTGGTTCCCAGCCCCCACATGGCAGGCAACAACTGTCCATAACTCCAATTCCAGGGGATCCAACACTCTACTGAAAACACAGGTGGGCATTGTACAACACAGGTACACATACATCCAGGTAATACACTCATAAAATAAAAATAATAAAATATTTTAAGTTATTAAATTGGGAGGCTAGAGAGATGGCTCAATGGGTAAAGTGTTTGCTGAGCAATAATGAAGACCTAAATTTGGATCCACAACATCCAGGTAAAAAGCAGGGCTTTGTGGTACATGCCTATAAACCCTAGTGCTAGAGAAATGGAGACAGGCAGATTCCAGGAGCTCACTGGCTCAAACTATCATGGATGTCAATAGAAAAAAACACCAGACATTGACCTCTGTTCTCTACCTGCATACACAAATGCAAACATACACTCAAAAAATGTCATTTTTAGTATTTGTGAATAATTTCCACACTTTCTTAAAACATCGATTCATGAAATCCAAAAGTTTTAACCACCACTTACTTATGGAAGAAATTGTGTTCTCAATAACAAGTGTAAGGAATTATTATAAATTTAAAAATGGTGATTGTGAGGATCCTAGTAAGGAATAGAGACACTGTTCTTCAAATGTTGTCCTGCATTTTAATATAGAAATACTGCAAATGAAGAGAGTTGGGGTTAGGAGACCTAAATTCAGGAAACAGGTCCTAGTCCTGACTCTACTGCTCTATGAGCAATTTCCTTTCTCCCTCTGCTCTTCAGATTCCTCAACTGTGAAGTAACAGAGCTGGACTCAGTAAGGTGTGTGTGTGTGTGTGTGTGTGTGTGTGTGTGTGTGTGTACATGCTCATGGAGGGGTGTGTGCTTGTCGGGGCGGGGGGGGCATACAGTCCAGAGATCCACCTCGGGTGTTGTTCCTTAGGAGTTTCCACCATATTTTCTGAGACGGGATCTCTAGCTGGCCTGGAGTCCACGAAGTAGGTTAGGCTAGCTAACCAGCAAGCTGCAGGGAATCTGCCCATGTCTGTTCCCCAGTGTTGGGATTACAAGGACATAGCACCACACCCAAGTTCTTACAGGACTTCATGCTTGTGCTGCAAGCACTTTACCAATTGAGTCATCTCCCCAGCCCAAAGCAGTGAACACAGGCCCTTGTTCCAGCAGCTTGTGAGCCCTTAATCTGGTCATTCTAAATGTTTGAAAATAAGGCCCCAAAGATAAATGCATTAAGATGCTCTGGAGACTGAATGCCTGGTATCTACTTAGGAGAGGCTTCTCTGTTATTTTTTCAAAATCCAAACAAAAGGAAATTTGGTTTACAGGTGTTATTGTAATATGTTCTGGTAGATTATTCTAGAAATAAGACTTGTATATCTCTTTTTTTTTCCTGAGGTGGCTTTTGAGTGCATTAAGCTTGTGCTTTTCTGTGATCACTACATGCACTCTGTGACTTAGATTAAAGTGTATTCAGGGATCTCCATGAAAATAAAACCAAGCACACTGTAACCACTATTATGATATTTATCACTGATGGTGCTCACATGATTGCAGAGCTCCAGGAGGCCCAGAAGAGGTTACGTTCACTTAATGGTGTCCTTCCCATTCACTCACCAGCTTCTTCTTATTGCAAACAGCTGCTTGGAAACGAAAAAAACATTTTCTATTTCCAAGGGACACAATTGGCTCTCAAAGTACGTTGTTCATTTTATTTAACAAATGTTTAAGTTTAATCAAATTTCTAATTCTAACAATGAGCCAACCTTGCATTTTGAGTCACTAGCTCATGAGACCTAAGCATTTCAAAGAAAATAAAAGGAATCAAGTTCCAGAATTCATGCATACACTTAGAGTCCATGTTTTGCTCTTAGGCCTTCACCACACTCCTGTGATCTTTCTGCCACTTCCTTGAACCAGCTGTTTTCTGCCCATTCCAGCTTCTAGGGTACCAGTTGACTCTGCTTATAATGAAGTCTTCCTTGAACTGGGATAGCAAGTTTCTTCAAAATAACCTAGTGAAACTGCATTACCACCAAAATAAGGGAGGAAAACAGCATCATATAAACTTTATTAGCACTTTACTATGAAATAAACTAAGCTTACACTTCTTTTGGAGGGAAAATGATGAACGCAAAAACCATACCGTATTTTTACTTACTAAAGTGCACTTGTAAACTGCATGGCATGCTGTTTTACAGGCAGTAGCATATAAAATACTTTTTCCAGATGTGGATTCATAATTCTCCAAAGACTATAATAGTTATCATAAGATTTATGGAGGATAATTTATTAATCACATTTTTTTCTTTTAGAGATCTGTTCAGTAAGATGAAAGCAAACTTTAAAATGTCATTTTAACCAAATGTAGATGGCATAATATCAAGTTACTCCTTTTGTTCAAATTATTTTTAATGACTTTATTTGTTTTATTGCCTTCACGACTCAGTACCAACTTGGTGGTAATGATCTCTTCAGGAAATCTCTTAAGATTTTTTTAAAGTAAAATAGCATGGAGCTATTTTAAAAGCTAAATGAAGTGGATTGTGTAAGTTAGTGTTCATTTATTTGAGGGACATATGAGCTACAGAAGCTTACTTCTTTGCAAGATCTAGAAAATAAAAACCTTCATGAAAACTGTAGCTTGCTGAGTGTCCATGCAGCTTCCTCAACAGAAGGTTAGAAACACACTTGTGTCTGAGGTGCTATAAGTAACACATTGTTAAATAAAGTACACGTTTCAAGCCTGGGTCCTTTTAATCTGATGCAGATTATTAAAAAACACAGCTGTGCTAAATTCATATTCAGAACCTGAGTCACATGATAAGTGAAACAGTCCAAATGGCTCGTTTTTGTCATTGTTTTATTTGAAGCAAGTTTTGACTTAAGCTAAGCACTGCTGGGGGCGGGGCGGGGGTGGGGAGGAAGAGAACAACTCCAATTCAGTGAAGCCCTCTAGTCCTAAAATGAGACTGGTCCTCTCACATCCCTGCTTTTCAATCCCACTGATTATTAGCAGAGGAGTCTTTACTACACAGGGGAGTGGCCTGAAGAGCAATGAATGATCAGGAACTCACTGTCCTCTTTCTTCCAGACTCTTTCAGCAGCTGTCAGAGTTTTCTCATCTGCAATATCATGGTAATAATACTTTGCAGAGTTAGCACAGTTGATACTCAGCTATTGTTCAATGTATTTATAACATACTATGAGAGAGCTTTCTCAAAGTATTAAAAATACCATCAGCATTTTAGACTGATGGTAATAGGAGATCATACTATCAGAGGCAGTCCTACGGTACATGTGGCTACTACTACATTAAGGACAAGATTATTGACTCTGCAAAGTCAAGAAAAGGCTGATAAGCAAAGAGTGGGCTCTGAACACTTAATTTTGTCTGGGTTGTGATGGATATAAAACTATGGGGAATCTAGAAGAAAATTCAGGAACATTGTAGCATCTTCTTGACATAGTAATTGTACATCTTTATGGTGTACAGTATGATGACTTGATATATTTATATAATGTATAAAAATCAACTTGGTATACATAGACTATCCATCATCTCAAGTATTTGTCATTGCTTTGTGATGAGAATATTCAAAATCTACTCTTCTAGCTGTTTTAGATTATACAATACAATATTATGAACAATAATCATTCTCTGTAAAGTAGAACACCCACACTTATTCCTTCTCTTGCACTGTGACTTTGTTGTAAACGTTAAGCAATTCCTCCCCATCAGTTCCGCATCTTGTCTTCCCTCCCCAGCTCTGGTAATCCCGTCTGCTTACCAATTTCATGAGTTCAGCTCTGTTAGAGTTCACATATGACAGAAATCATATGGTATTTCTCTTTTGCACCTGGCTTATTTTACTTCATATTTGATCTCTAGCTGTACCGTGTTGCAGTAAATGTCAGGGTTTTGTCCTTTTATTGTTGAATGGTATTCCATTATGTATCTGGACCACATTTTCTTTATCCATTCATTGATCTTTCCCACTTTAAATAGTGCTGCAATAAACAGAGAATTGCAACTATCTCTTTAACATACTTTCCTTTGGATTTTTTATTTCCTTTGGATCCAAGCTCTAATGGAATTGCTCCATTAGATGGAAGTTCTATTTTTAATGTATGGGCAAGCCTGAATGCTGTTTCCCATAATAGCTGAACCACTTTACATTCCCACCAATAGTGCATAAGCATTCCAGTTTCTCCACATTCTTGCCAGCTCTTGTCATGTTTCATCTTTTTTCTTTTAGAAATTCAAACTGGGGTAACATTTGATATTTAAATTATCCATGTAATCATTGCTGCTATGTGGTTGGAGGAGGAAGGTCATGACACAAAGAAAAGTAAATATGAAAAATTAAGAACCAGGCTCAGATTCTGTATGGACCAAGGGCATCTCTGAAACCTCTGCTTTCTCCAAGGATGCTTATTAACCAATAGCTAACAGGACATGGGAGCTACTCAGTGTGAAATCTGACTCCTTTTGGGTACTTTCTCAGCCCAAAGGAAGGGTCATGCAGAAGCAAAAGACAAAATACTCTGAGTCTCCCGTCTAGAAGCCTTGGACCCTGGGAGTTGGCAGAGATGTGATTCACCACCTGAACCTTGCAAAGTAGGAAAAGTAGAGGCATCACTGGATCTGGGGATCAGTTCTCTTACCTGGCCAGCTGCTGTCAATCTGAAAAGTAAGTGAGTACTTTGTCCATATGAAGTAATAGTTCTCCGTTTACCAGTACAAGTCTCTCTCCCCAGATTTGTTCCACTTACCTGAACAGAACCATCCAAAATCTGAAGGAGATGGCCCAGGATAAACTCAACATCTCTTCCAAGCTATGTCACTCATTTTTTAAAATAATTACATCTTGTCTGAGATGTAATCACAAGTCAAATGCTGGCAGATGCGCATATTGAGAAAAGCCCACATGGTTTCTCTCAAAGAAGTAAACAGAGTCTCATAGAATGGGTCAATAAAAGATGTCACCTGTATAAGCAGTCAGATCCAAAGACCAAATCCCACAGCCCATAATGAGTGCAGTGTCAAAGTTCAGGAACGACAGAGCGAGCAAAGATTGGGTGGTGCTTCTGCAAGGAGGTGCCATGACAATCCTTTCCAAACTGAAATCATCACAGAAGAGAACCACGAGACACCTGTGGCTTTTTCCTTTTGCTAAGTTGGAGCCAGGTCATGTGGAATTTTAATGGCTTCCAGTGGAGTTCTCATAGCATGGAGTTCATAGTGAGTAGTCAATATGCATACTTCTTCCTTCCCATAGCCTTGTCTAGCCTACTTCCTTGGGAAAGTCATAGCTCAAGATTCCACAACATTCATTCACCTCAGGCAGTATTCCTAGGGCTTTGCATATGACTCAACGATTGAGCTCACCTACTCTGTGAGTTAGGTATTATTGGTACCTGATTTTAGAAGTTGAAGTACCATGATACTAACAGACACCTTAGTAGAGAATGGCTTATCTTCTAATCAAGAGGTTTTTTTCAGAATGTGTCTAAGAAGCTGATTTTATCTCTGTTGAAATCCAGAGAGAGTCTCTAAAGTTTGAGAGAATAAATGGTATTTAACTCATTAATCTGAAAATAACACCACTGTCTACTCTGCTCCCAGCTCACAATACAGACGTCAGAGCAGAGGTGGGGGCGCAGGGCATAAATTCACCATCTGCAGCGAAATGTAATCAGACCCGAGGAGTTTCCACTTTGAAGTCTTCCTGAATCTGTGTGGGTTACAGGTCTGAACATATCACCAGCTTTGACAGGTGGCTTTATTTTTCATTTCAAAGAGGGCACTGGGAAGGCAAGGCAGCCACAGGAGCACATGCACAGCAGAGCTTTGAACGCTGCCCCTGAACACTCTCTGAGACACTTTTCTCAGTTCATGTCACACACTCAGAGAAGCTGAAGTAGACGGTTTTGAGCTGCTGGGACCTTGTCCATCCTGGGAAAACAGCCCTCTCCAGCTGGGACTCCCACCCTTCCTCTCAGCCACTAGATCAGCTATCAATTTGCCCCATACCTCAGCCAGAGCTCCTGGAGTCAGGCATCTGTCAGGGATGACGGCAGGCAGGAAAGCCTTAGCTAGAAGGGTAGTATCATTCATTTCAGAGAATAACAGTGTCTCTAGAACATGAAACCCAGCTGCCAGATCTTTGCGGCCACAGACGGCTAGCTACCATGAGGAGTCTATGAAACAATCCATCAACATCCTGAAGAAGAGAATACACACAGGTCATTCTGGATAACAGTCATTAAAATGTGACTCAAACCTCATCTCTCTCCAGAAGGTCTGTTCACAATGTATTCATGGTGGTAGAGCAAAGCAGACCATGAGTGTCACTGGTGCAAAACAGAAAACAGAGCAGGCACAAGCATGTCTTACCCTGCCCAGGACCTCCTGCATGAGGTTCTAAGGATGTGCCTGGCAAAGCATAATATTGGCAATCATCACATTCCACAGCATGAGGAAATCACCCAACCACCAGCCAGTGAAGATGAGGAGCTCTCCATGAGAAAGCATACTGGGCATGGGAAGAACACTCCTTAAGGAAAACAGTACTGGCTCAGGTCAGATCAAGCATTCACCTTTACAGAAGACAGTGAATGCTGTAGGAAGAAAACCAGGGCATCTCATGGGTAGCTGTATAGCTACACCAGTGCTCATGTCTGTGGGATTGTTGCATGCTTCTTCCTACAGCTGTCAGGGGTGAATTGAGAGACTTCTAGGAGATGGAACTAGAAGAGAACCCATGGCGGTCTGCATCCACTTTAGTGATCTCATTTGAAAAGCAATCCTTAGAATTGTTAGAACCAACTAGCAAGTGTTTTGTCCTCACTCAGAAATTTAGTGCTTGTTCATTCATGGTGAATTTAAATTTTTGACCACTGTTTATCTTCTGTGTGGAAAAGAAGGGACAAATGGTCCACACATCAGCATCTGTAAGCCAAGGTTAGCTCTCGTGTGTGATAATCCTGATATTCACTTCTACTCTCTTCTGCAGTTTTGTGTCTACTAGGGTTTGGTTATTTACCAGACAAAAGCAAGGGTCAGACTAGATGAAACTTAATGCTCTGGTCTTACTCTGAATATATATAAATGATAAAAGAAAGAGAATAGTAAATGCTGTATCTTCCCAAGGTGATGTTTGAATTGTCTTCAGGCCTCACAAGCCTCTGCTTCAAGAGTGGGAGTTAGAGAGTGTGTCTCTTAAAGAGCTGTAGACCTGCACTTCCAACTTTGAAGGGAATGAAGACACAGTCCAACTGCCTAGCCAGTGCCTTTAGCTTCATGAACACTGAGGGGGACTCATTTCTGAGTTCTAAAGGCATCCCATTAGGTTGCTCCTGGAACCCAGTTGCTAAGTAAAATGATATTTAATGCATCATATTTCATTTTTACAAATGCTCTTCTCCAACTAGTAGTATTGTAAAGTGTTTCAGAGACGAAATAAGGTATACTGGCTAAACAGGCCTGAATTCGAAAGTCTGCTTCTCTTTATTATTTGTGTCCTTGGTAAATAATCTGTTTCTGCTCAGCTATTTTTTTTAAAATGACTACTTGCTCTCCAACACCATCCCCAAATCGTCTGTTGTTTTGTTAATTAAATATTGAATTGCAATTTTAAAAATAATATTCAAGGAAAACATACAAACCACCAAATTGATATGAAGATAAGAACTTGATTCCATAAATGTTTCTACTTCTGTTTTTAAGAAAAATGTCTCAATTTTTAGTTTCAAAAGAACCTATTGAGAGAGGAGAGCAATATTTAGCAGAATCCTTTCTACAAATCAAACCTGTGCAGAAAACAGACTTAGAGTTTAGAATTATGTAATATGTTTACAAGGCCTGAAGGCACACACCTTTAAACCCAGCACTCAGGACACAGAGGCAAGCAGATTTCTGTGAGTTCGAGGGTAGCCTGGTCTATATAGCAAGTTCCAAGCCAGTCTGGGCTACAGGGAGACCCTGTCTCAAAAAGACCAAAAAAAAAAAATAAAGATGAATTTATAATATGTTTTTAGCTACAGACAGAAGCAAAATATCTCTAGAGAGACTCTAGCCTGTAGCATGACATAAATAGAAGCCATATGCATGTAATATTCTCTATCTACCATGGCATCCTCTAGTTTAGTCCTCATAGGCATGCACCACTCAGTTGTTAGTATTCCATAAGGAAAATGGGAAATTTTTGAAATTAAACATTTGTAGATGACAGAGATGAGATGAAAATCCAAGTCTGACTCCACAACTCAAAGTCTCACTGTATTTCATGTACTGTATTCCACAATCACCTCTCACAAAGTGTAGGACTCAAATCCTATAATCCTCTCTCTACTTTTCAGCATTTGTCGAACACAACATGTGTTGACCACAAAGATGCTTTGGTCACAAAGACTAATGAAAATGATCATAAGGGCTGGAGAAATGACTCAGCAGTTAAGAGTGCATATTACTCTTCCAGAGAACCCAAGTTCAGCTCCCAACACCACATCAGGCAACTCACAACCACCTGTAACTCCAGCTCCAAAGGATCTGATGCCCTCTTCTGGCCTCTGAGGGCACTGCACTTATGTGCACAGACACACATGCATATAATTAAAAATAAATTTTAAATGCTATAAAAAGAAAATAATCATAACCAATTATTGTTACCATTGACAAAAAATGAGTATTCTTATATACATATAGTTCATGAGACTGCTGTAGTTTGAATGTGAAATGTTCCCTGTAAGCTCACACATTTGAAAACATGGTCCCCAATTAGTGGCACTATTTAGGAAGGTTGCAGAACTTTTAGTAGGTAGAGTTTCAAGGAGGAGGTGGGTTATTAGTGGCAGGTCTTGAGGTTTTAGATCCCAGATACACTTCCTGTTCACTCTTTGCTTCATGACTATGTGTATAACATGGCCAGCTGTCTCCTGTTCCTTCTGTCATGCCTTCCCTGTTATATTGGACTGAATCCTTTGAATTGTGAGCTAAAATAAGCTATTTCTCTTTTAAGTTGCTTCTGTCCTGTGTTTTGTCACATCAGCAAGACAAGGAATTAATTCAGATAAGCTTTCACAAACACTATAGAATTATTTTTCACCAATACTATGATATAGGCAGATGAGAAGCTAAGGGTCAGAGAGCTTCAGACTTGTTCAAAAACCTGTCAATTTCAGGGAGATCCTAAACTTGCATGACCCTAATGTGAATGCCTTATATTTTGTGTTGTAGTCACCTTGCTTTCCTTTACCATGGTCACACACTGAGGAAGAGGGAGAACCTAAATTCCATGTTCTTAGCAATACATTATCTCTTAAGACAGTGGTGTAAATAAGACACTAGAAAAGATTAATGTAATTAATAAACACTGAATTAGAGAATCCCAATTCTTATTACACCTAGAGTTCAAGCACACTTGGAAAGAGGCTGAGAGCTCCCAGGGACAGCAACCATGACGTACTTACAGTCGTTACCCCCAGCCTTGTCCTTGGGTCTGACTCACAGAGGACACTTGAGACTTGCAATGGTTGTTGAACACATCAATAAATCACAGAAATTTCTAAGCCTGGAATTATTCAGTACCTTCTTTTCTAATACTTCTTTGGGAATTGTTCTTAGCAATTGAAAAAGAAGGGAGGCAGGGTAAAAAAACCTCGCCAAACCTTTCATCCAGAGAGCAAAAAGTAAAAGAGGCTGTGTGACTCAAGCTTCCAACGTTTCTTGATTCTTGTGTCTCCCCGTCTTTTGCTGACTCTGCTTTCTGAACACCAGATACTCCCTATGTCCTACTGAAGATGGTTGAGGAAAATTATTGAAGTTGTAGGACATGGTCATTTGCCCTAATTCCCTGTCCCAGATTATTCTCTGAAGAAACTGGGCCCTTCTTACCTGTAATTCAGGTGCAAAACCTTTGGAGAATGTCAATATCCAACACTATAGTAAAGGTTCTTCTTTTATTTCTTATTTCTACTTTAGAGAGAAGTCAGAAACTAATCAAAGTTTATAATATGGGTTGAAAATGGACTTTTGACAGTTTTTTGTCGTTTTCATTTTACCCCAGCATGCCCTGCAGGACAGGGTAGGAAACCTGTAGGAAACTTGTGCTCCAGAATGATTTTCTGAGAACAGGAACATGTCAATAACATAAATAATTGAGAAGTCAGATTCAACATTTTCCTGAGTCACATCTTTAGGTAAAAAGGGTTTTGACTAAATAACACCAGGGAAAACACGCAGAATGACAGAGCAGAATTTCTTTTGAAACACCTTGATCTAATTTGGTATTTGATTTTCTTCTTTTGTTTTTCTTGCTTTTCACAAGTCAGAGTCTACAGAAGTGAGGTCTTATCCGAGTTTTACCTGAAGAAACACCCCTTCAGAACAGCCTACTGGGGAGATCTGAGAAAGATGGCAAAGCAGTCTAGCTGTTCTGAGTGTGAGGGAAGGGTGCACTGCAAGTTGTGGAAGCAAATGAAGGTACACAGAAATGTCCTTGGACAGAATTCTAAAACAGATGCTTCTCTATTTGATGCTTCAGTCTTCAGTAGCAGGGAGATCTTTTAGCATGATGCTTAATGTGATAAATTTTAAAGAGGGGAAGAGATCAGTTTCTGATTCAATCCTTCCATCTGTGGCCAAATACCTGGTAAACAAGGAGAGATACTCCACGCAGGTTGGCTCTGCCCTCAGAAACTGCTTGAGTCTGGTAGTGGAAGAAGAAGACTTCCCTAAGAACAGGAATCTGGGGAGAGCCATTGCCCTTTCTGCGCAAGGGGATCTTGCAAGGCATTTATGGGCATCTTGCCTCACCTTCTAAAATAATTCTGGTCTAACAACTGAAAAGCTTTATGTGGGCAGCACCATTATCACTATCTCTGCATGTAAATGCCTGTCTCACAAGGCACCAGAAAGTTAGCAATGCTGATTGAAAACTAGGGTTTCCTGTCACTCGACCACAGGAACTGATATAATTCTAGTCTGCTTGTCAAAGTCTTACCCTAACTGTCCATGAAGGAAACATCAACATCAAACATCAATGTCATTAATGTATTTTTACATGTTATAAATAGAAGTTGCGTTGTATCTTACCAAATAGCCATCCCCTATTCTATCCCAGCCCTTTAGTACTTTTGAGAAGCCCCAAATCAGCCTACTTAGTGGTACAAGTGGAATTAAGTCTAGTTCCTCATGATCCCTCCATCTATAAAGCAATGAAGGTAGACTTGCAGTCTGTAAGAACTCTTTATGATTGAACTCATAGATTTACATAATTCTGGACTTTTCCTGGAGAGCCATTTCATGATTTCAGTTTCAACTTTTAAAGGAAAACTTAAAAGACGAAACAGTTCTGCTCATATTAGTTTTTTTTAGTCCTTATCTCTCTTTCCTGACATATCTCTGAGACACCAGGAACTCTTTCCTCCAGAACACAGAAGACTCTAATGTCAAGGTCATCACCACTGCGTTGCAAAGCTCTTCTTTTCACTCACCTTCCACATCACAGACCTATGATTATAAGCAAATCTTTCCACTCAATGTCACTGTTGTTTGGTTGAGGGTTGGGAGTCAGGGGAGAGTCAGAAAGAGCCTATTAACTATCTCAGGAGGACAAGTGACCACCAAAGGGGAGCAGCAACTTTGCATACATGCTCCTGTGTACCTGCATAGAGTATGAGACCTTATACACATGCTCCATGAGATACCCCAGCCCTCTAGCCCCTTCCTCCAGAGAACTCCAGCCACATTTCCATGCTTTCTAGATGATAAGTCTCATACTGATGATATGCCTTGGCCACTCTGCATCCCCCACACTAAGGGGAAATTGTGATCTGCAGATTCTGTTCACTAAATGAGCTTCCATTCAGGTCCTACACCTTCCTCAACGCGCAGCTCTAGCACTCCCTCTTCCCCACAAGCTCTTTGATTCAGATTCATGCTCTGTGAGCTGTGACTGGTTTCTTGTCTTCCCCTGTCCCCATTCTGTTCTCACCACCTACTGTAATAATATTTGTGAACTACAAGTTACCCCCTCTAGGATTTAAGCTAAGCAGTACCAATTCTTTTGCCTTTCTTCACAAAACTTGCCTTTTCACTATTATCTTCCTGGGACTTGGACTCTCTCCAAATGGTCCGCCTCCCTTCTGAGTTGTAAAGCTGAGAAAGTGGTTTGTTGTGTAAGGCTAAATCATTAGGTTTTATCTACGCAGATGGGAACCTTTGGGAGTTTGGCTTCTTGCTCTCTGAAGACAATAAAAGTTTCAATTAGTCAGAATGACAAAGTACCTTAAAAGTAGCCATTTCTTTGTGCAGATCACAATCACAGTGGTTTATGAACACGGCTTGTCATTTTATCAAACACATTCTCAAAGTTCTGTCACTCAATGAAGCTGTGTCTTTACAATGAAGATGGGACTTAATTGGCAAAAATTTGATAATCCAAGATCCTAGCGTGATCTCCACACTTCCAGCAGAAGGCTTAGCATCCTTTCTGTATTTACTATGGCCTTTTAAAAATTACTATTATTATTACACATCTAGGATTGTAGGGTTCATGAGCTGCATGATAGGAAGGCTTAAGCTCAAGTTGTCTGAGTTGCTTTTGGAAGGGGATCAAAACTCACACTGAAGCTCCTTCCCGCCTGACTCACAAGGTCATTGTTATTGTATTTAGCTTTGGATAAACCTTCCTATGGAAGGGGGCTGGTCACAGCAATTCATTTGAAGCATGTGGGCTTAGATCTGGCTTCATATGTGCGCACAGGCCTGTCATCGTGCATTCCAGGTCACTCTCCCAAATAAATTTGTCTTTCCTCAATGTTTCTCAGAGAGGGGGAGCAGACATTCCTTCGACTCTGCATTAATCCAATTACTAAACACCTGCAGACATGCAATAACAGTTTGTGTGCCAAGAGCCTTAGAAATGGTTTTATAGCTGAATGTAATCTGCTGTCCTGCTATCAGGAGTCATGTTACACACCTGCCAACATCCCAGCCAAAAACATAACACTCCTGGTTGTCACTCCAGGCAAAAATGTTCAGTACACATTAGGGAGGCTACGTGGTAGGCATGTTGGCTTGACAGCCACAGCCCCATTGAACATTTTGAACTTCTAGTAATTGTATTCAAAGTCACTTTAGTTTTCAAATGCTTTCAAGAAGAGTATGACAAGATGGGATTGTTTTTGCTTCCAGAGACAGTTAAGGCAACATCACCCCTAAAGCAATTCAGTGAGTGTGAACTCCAGTACTAATCTTATTTTTTTTAAATACATCAGAGGTAGCTACTTACTCAATAGCTGCTTGGACAATCCATGGCCACATGGGTGCCTGAGCCTATAAAATAAGTCCCTCCTACCTACTCATACCACAAAATCATGGTGTGATTAAATTGTTTGGATGCTAGAAACCCAAAGACTCTTGTTTTTCTTAACTGCTCTAAAACCAATGATCCTTGGAGGGCAGTATTGGCATCTTTCTCCAAACACAGCCACCTTTAAGGGAATAAGAGTCTATTAGAACAATTCCAAGCAAGCCTAACTGGTTATCATTACTTTTTTTTCCCCTAAACCTATTTTGAAAAACTTAACTGATGCCCGTGGTAAAGGAATCTTTTTCCTTAACTGATTTTGAAAAACTTCCATTGTTGCCTCTGGAAGAGAACCCCCTTAGTCCCATATTTTCACAGGACAGGTGCTGACATGTTATTTGTGTTTATCAACATGGGGACAATGTCTACTCACATCTATATAGCCAGGGCTATGAGGACATGGAACATAGAGGGTTCTCAAGACATGCTGGTTGAATGGGTTCCTGGGTTAAGGAATATGTTGGACCCTCAGTCCAGAAGAGCAAGTATATGAGGATATTCTTTCCCTCCCTGGGTTCCATACGCACTGGAGACATTATGAACTAGGAAATGAGATAGAACCTAGAATGTCCAGAGAAACAAGCTGAACAGGAAGGGACATGGTGCTTTATGGTAACTCCTTTGCATGAATCACCCTCCCATTCAAATAAGCTGCACTTTTAACCAAGACTTCTGAGCTCCTTCCAACTGCCTGCCACTCTCAACATCAGAGTGCTTAGAGTCTAAACCACTCACTTGGCACTTCAGCAGCAATAAAATATGGCTTGTGATTGATTGCTGCATGTGTGGGAGCCTTGTCTTCCCAACCAGGGCACCAACCTCTCCAGGGCATGGGAACAGGATTAAGTTTCTCACCTCTTAGATTTTTTTTCCCACAAGCACCAATGGTCCACATTTTGGCAAATACAGAGAGCTTTTGAGCCTTCTCTCCTTGGATTTCCTTTCCAAAATGCATACACAACTTAGAGGCTGCATTGACCCTCTTCTAACTACCTCCCAAGTCCTCATCTGTCAAAATGTGGCTCATAGCCTTACAACACTGGCCTCATGTGGGAGTTTGTGAAACCTAGACAAGCTTTTCAGCCCCACATATCCTCCACTCAATCAGTATCACATTTTAGCAAAATCTGGAGCATCCAATACATACTAGAAGTCAGAGAGCCCAGTTAAGTTGTAGTCTTGTCCCCTCTCAGAATGAAATTAGCAGAGCCCTGAGGATGCACTTTCTCTGACAGATGACCCAAAAAGGACTTTTCTTCTCCAAGATCTATAAGCTGTAGGGCTGAATGCAGATTCCTAAGATGGACAGATACTGATACTATGAGAGATGTATGCAGCAGGAAAGAGTGGGCAAAGGGCTACATCACCACCCTGTGCTAGAAAAGAGAGCTCACAGCATCCAGAAACAGCTAGCGCCCTGCTCCCAGAGCATCCAGTGACAGACCAACCAAAACCTGGCTGGGGAGGAGACTTCTAAACTAGGGCTCTGGGTCTGCCACCCCTCCCACACAGCCCCGTGTTCTCAGCCCACATGTAACCTTCAGCCCCTGCCCAGAACAGTCAGTGTGACACTAATAATAGTAGTCACAAGAAAATGTAACCTCGATCATGCTAACAGCTTTTGAAAAGTAAAATGCTGGGGATATGATTTCAATTAAAACTCACATTGTCTGACTTGTCTCTGTGCACAGCAAAAGTTCACCTCCTCTTGCCCTCTTAGTCCCCCTATTTAAAACGAAGGAAGACAGGAGAGACTGCTTCGCTGCCTATTTCCACCTTGAGGAGAGTCTATGTGCCTCGCACCACTTCCTATTGCCCAGTCTGCTGAGCCTCCATAGCACTGGGAATGGCCTTTCTATTAATCTTTCTCCAAATTAATCACAACATGGTAAGAGAATTGTAGGCAGAATCCACATTTCTCTTCTTTTTCTCCCTCTCCTCTTTTTCTTGATCTCTTTCTCTCTCCCCCCACCTTCCCTCCTTTCCTTCCCCTCTCCCTCCTCACTCTTTCTCTATATCTTTCTCCTCCCCTTCTTCCTGTGCCTTGTATTTTCCTTGGTTTATGGAAGAAACAATTCTAAACTTAAAATGAAAATACTCTTGCACAAACAGAATGAACCCAGTTACCTGGACCTGTCTCCTTGCAAACAGACCCAATGATCTGCTTAATTTGTGCTTCAGGGTGACACATTTCCCCGGTCAACACTTATGGGTAGAAGATGAGTGTCAGCCAGCCAGGTAAGGATGAGGAAGACAGGCCTAACTGGAATCCTGGCACCTACATGCTTCCTAGGGTCCTGAAAAGCTCTAATATCCCTTTTCAACAAGAGGTTGAAGAGACTACAGCAAGCAAGTCCAGCCACTTGGTTCTGTGTAAGCAATCAGACATACACTTCCTAAGAAATGTGTGAATGAATGCAACCAGATTTGTTATTAGACCCCTCTGAATTATCCCCCCCCATCTTTTCTTACCTAAGTAATGTTTACTTTTTTAACTAAATAGTTCATACGATACCTGTACCAAAACTTTCCCCAAATTCCCCAAATGTTCTTTTATTCTATTTACGGCAAGTAGTCTCCTTTTGGGGGTTTTAATTCAAGAAAAATAAAATCAGTAACTGTTGCTCAGATGGTATCTGTCATTAATGGGGGAAGAGATTAACTGGGACTTTTTAAATTGAGGGAAGTATTATCTGTTATAATAGCAAATATCTGTTCCTGATAGAAATCACATTTCATAAAACCACACATTAAAAACAGACGGAAATGGCCAATGTTAAGAAAGTCTACTCAGAACCTGAATTTACCAGAGCACTGCCCAAAGCAGTAACAAATCCTGTAAGCACTAGTAACTAGTACAATGGAAGAGCAGTTAAAATTCCAATGAGTTTGTTCTCAGCATCACACTCACTTATAGTAAAGCCACTTACAGTAAACATACATCCACTATATGTTTATTTGCTTTTATTTCATTTTTATCCAATTTAATGTCTTCCTTGAAAACATCAGTCCTGGAAGTCATCTGTTATACTGGATGTCAGCTTCATCAAAATGAATTGTATGACCAAAAGCATAAGTGATGGATGTCAGGCAGCTCATAACTGCCCAAAACACAGGCTCTGGGTGCTCCCATGCCTCTAGCCTCCTTGGGCACCTGTACTAACCAGAGTATTCTCAAACAGATCACACAAAATAACTTTTTTAATCTTTTTTAAAAGTGTAAATGATGGAGACATCATTAACCTTTTCTTTAACAGTAGATGAAAGGCACTCCCATCTTCCACACTTGTGCTTACAGTTCTCTCAAATGTCTTAAAAGAAAGCAATTATAGGCTAAGGAAATAGCTCGGTTGGTGAGGTGCAAGCACTAGGACCTAAGTTCAGTTCCCCCAACCTACATTTTTTATATTCATACATGGTAGTATACTTGTAATTCCTGTGCTGGGGAGGCAGAGACAGGTGGACTAGCCTACTTGGTGACTTGCAGACCAGTGAGAGACCCTGTCTGAAAGCAAAGGTAGACAGCACCTGAGGAATGACACCCAATTTTACCCTCTAGGCCCCCCCACACATGTAAATACATCTGCACACACTTACACCCATACCCACACAGACAGAGAGAGAGAGAGAGAGAGAGAGAGAGAGAGAGTAATATACTCAGAGTCAGATATCAAACATTCTTGCCCTAATGTTAAAAAGTATTAGGTGGGATCGTCTCCTTTTTTTCAGGAGTTCCTATATTAAAATTTTAGTTTCCTGTTTAAAAGAAGCTTTTATGAATACCTCGTTTTATTTTGTGGTTTTTGTCATTGTTTAATACACTTATTTATACTTGATATTTGTTGTTATTTATTTTGTTTTTCTTACTATATATCTGGATAAAAATGTATATATGTAAAATAAGTTATGACGTGGTGTTTTGATATACATATTCAATGTGAAGATTACTACAGTTCAGAAATTAACACCAAAATGCTGAATTAAAAGTCATCATCATAGAGCTGGGAAATGGCTGAGTTAGTGAACTGTTTGCTGCACAAGTATCAGGACAGTTTGATCTCCTAGAACCCACACAGGAAAGTTGGACACAGCAGCACACTCCTGTGAGCCCCACACTGGAGAGGCCGAGACAGGAGGATCACTGGGGCTTTCCAGTCAGCCATCTTAACCAAATTTGGAAGCTCTAGGTCTAGCGAGAAACTGTTCACAAAGTAAGATAGAGTAAGAGAGGAAAATACTTGACAATGACCTCTAACTTCACACACAGGTACACTGAACTCTAACCTCACGTACAAGCACACTAACCTCTAGCACTATGCAAAGGTACACTGACCTCTAGCCCTACACACAGACAAACTCACCTCTAGCCTCCACATACAGACACACTCACCTATAGCTTCCACATACAGGCAGATTTACACTGCCACACATACAGAATCATCATTGATATCACGATTTCTAATGAAAGAAAGATGTAATATCACAGGAAAGTCCTTACAGACATTTGCAACTAACACAATACAATTGGTTCAAGTATCAGTGATGTGGTAGGGGGAATAAGGTAAGGTCCCCTTGCCCAAAGATGCCCACAACCTATATCCTGAATTCTGGAGTTCTGAATGAATGTCCATATCCTAGTTCCTGAAGTCAGAGAGGAGACTTGAAAGTGTATGTTAAGATTCGGGACAGTATCCTGGGTGTCCTGGATAGGCCCAGTATAATCACAAGAGTCCTTACAACAGGGAACAGAAGTGTCATAATCACAGAGGACAGCATAGATGTTAGAGTGACTGAAGCTGCAAGGCAAGGAATGCAGAAATCCTCTACAAGCTGGGAAAACATATAGAAATGAATTTCCCTCTAGTGTATCCAAAGAAACACAGCCCTGTTCATCCATTTTAGACTCCTGACCTCCAGAACTATGAGTAACTCTGTTGTTTTAAGCCACTAATTTAGTATTAGGAAGCCATTCTGAAGAGTAAAGTCCTGAAGTAAGGTTATACCAGTGACCTGTACTTCATCTTTCTTATCTACAATCACAGCCTGTTCAATTCTTCAGTTAAGGAAGTCTTATAAGGCTCTCTGCTCTGGGCACACCACCCTAAGAGTTTCTAATATTATCCCCATAGCAGACACTCATGTCCTCAAAAGTGGAAAGAATAAAGTGATGAATAAGACCTAATGGGTTTTGTTAAATATTTAGCATAAACTGAATTAATCCTTATAATTTCTTTATTAAGCTCCAAGTTAAATAATTCCTCAAAGTGGTGCAAGGAGTAACACTTATACCAAAGGAATCCATCTAGCTATTGACTTCAAGGTCTTAGAATCAATTATGTGCATAATTGGCCTAATGGGGTCTCAACTCAGTTTTACTGAATCTGAGAGAGCTATTTGTTAGATTCCCAAAGCTGTGCATTGTTACCACCCAAGAAGACTGCGATGCAAGCATAAGATGGAGCCTTCTGCTCAGAGTGAGCAAATAGTAAAACTCCGAACTATGAACTTCTACCATGGGTAGTACTTCAGCCTCACCTCCTTTTCCAGATAAGCCTAATCTTCAAATGCTTTTATGCTCTGGACCAGAGGCAAGCAGCTTGCAACAGTGTGTAAAATACAATCTGTAACACAATAACTTTCCCAAAATAGCTCTATCAGTCATCACTGAACCTCTTCCCAATGAACAAAGGAAAAAGAAACTTTAGCTCCTCCTTAAGAAGCTTCCCAGACTTTTGTGTGGGATCTCAGAAGTTAGAGCATTCGTTGTTGGTGAAAACATTTCCTGATGCCTTGCTACCACTATCTCTGTTACAGTGCACATGTAGTCTTTGGTATGGGACTGAAACACCTTGATTCATTCTTTACTTTTCTCATTCTTGCTTAACACATTGAAAGACAAAAAAATGCTCTTCATGACGTCCCTCTGCTTCACTAGGCCTGCACCACCCACAGCAGGCCTTTCTCCTACCTGCAGGCCTCTCTCAGGGGTAAATCCATTGCGCCATTTGCACTTTGACTCCTCCACCCTCATTCACCCTCCCATCTCCCCCGCAGGTCTCTCCTAGTTTGGGTCCTGACTCATACCTTGTCTTGGGGCCCCAGATACCTGGGGAACCAATACTGCTTCCTGAGCCTTTTCATCCAGACCAACGTAGTGCCTTCTCTGGGCCCCAGGAGCACTGCTTCTGGGCCTGGACCTGCCCTCACCTCCCTCTACTTCCCTGGGCCTGTACCACACACCACAGGCCTCTCTCCTACCCACAGGCCTCTCTCTGGGGTAAGTCCATTGGGCCGTCTGTGCCTTGACTCCCCCACCCTCATTCACCCTCCCATCTCCCCTGCAGGTCTCTCCTAGTTTGGGTCCTGTCCCATTCCTCGTCCTGGGGCCCAAGACACCTGGGGAACCAATACTGCTTCCTGATCCATTTCATCCAGACCAACTTAGAGCCTTCTCTGGGCCCCAGGAGCACTGTTTCTGGGCCTGGCCCCGCCCTCACCTCCATCTGCTTCCCTGGGCCTGAACCACCCACCAGCCTCTTTCTGGGACCTGGGGGCTGACCTTACCTGTTCCTGATCCTGTGCATCCAGACCAACACAGATCCTTAGTGTAGTCCTCAGGAGTCCTTGGGGCTTCTTCTGCCCCATCTGCCTTTGCATTTCTGGGTGGTACAGCCTCCAGCTGCCTAGACCAGCATCTTTCCAGGGCCAGACTCCCAGGCCAGTCAAACCCCCAAATTCCTGAGGCCAAAATCATTCCTGGAGAGATTCAGACCTTAGGAGAAAGGCTGAAAACATCTGAGCCACATCTGTATTGGGCCTCTGTGGGAACTCCTGAAGACAAAAGCAATCCAGCCATTCCAACATAAAATCAAAAGAGAGAATGGGAAGCTTAGATGAACCAGCCTTTCATGCACAAAATGTAAACCACAAAGACAAATAAAGTTCACAAAAAGAAGCAGACCTAAACTTGAAGGCCTGAGTCTCACACAAGAATCAGAAACTACAAAAGAAATTCACATGTCAAAATCACAGAGAAAAAAATAACATGAAAAGCCAAAATAACATATCCCCATCAAATACCAATAGTCCTCTAGAGGAGTACAATGAGAACCCCTTAGAGATAATGCAGGACATGGAACTCAAAAGAAAAATTATAAACATGATAAAGGAATTCAGTGAATTTAAAGAAAACACAACAAAAGAAATCAAGGAACTGAAGGAAGATAGGGATAAAATTCTGAAAGAATTCAGAAAACAGAAATATTGAAGAATACTGAGGCTGAAATGAAGAAGGAAGTGAAACATTCAATAAGCCAATTAGAAACAACAGGAGAAAGCTTCACCAACAGGATGAATGAAATAGAAAACAGAGTATCAAGACTGGAAAATAAAGTGGATTAACTAGACCACTCAAGCAAAGATTATGAAAAATTTAAGAAATCACAAGAATGGAAAATGCAGGAATTGTGGGACAACATAAAAAGACAAAACTTATGAATCATAGGCATACAGGAAGGAGAAGAATCCCAAGATAATGGCATGGAACAGATCTTCATCAGAATCATGGAAGAAAATTTCCCAAAATTAAAGAAAGACATGACGATACAAATACAAGAAGCTTATAGAACACCAAACAGACAGGACCAGAAAAGAAACTCTCCATGGCACATCGTAGTAAAAAACACTACACATACAAAACAAAGAGACAATTCTGAAAGCTCCAAAAGAGAAACAGCAAGTCACATATAAAGGAAAACCTATTAGGATTACAGCTGACTTTTCAGTGCAAACTATGAAAGCCAGAAGAGCCTGGACCAAAGTATTCCCAGTTTTAAATGACCACAGATGCCAACGCAGATTACTATACCCAGCCCAAATGTCTATTATAGTCAAAGGGGAAAGAAAATCTTCGATGACATAAATAGTCTGAAGGAATTCATGTCCACAAAACCAGCCCTTCAGGGAGTTCTGGAGGCAATACAAAGAGCTGAAGAAAGGAAGGACTATACCCAAGGAATTGTGGAAAAAAAATCCAATGAAGGTATAACTGTGGAAAAGTACAGCTGCATCAAGAATATAAACAGAAATAAAAATGACAGGATTCAATACTCATCTTTCATTAATAACTTTAAATATTAACAGACTGAACTCCCCAGTCAAAAGACACAGACTTTGTGAATGGATTAAGAAACAAAACCCATCTTTTTATTGTTTGCAAGAAAGTCATCTCACTTTCAAGGACAGACGTTATCTCAAAGTGAAAGGTTTGAAAAAAATATACCAAGCAAATGGCTTAAGAAAAAAGCAGGCTAGCAATTCTAATATCTGACAAAATAGACTTTAAACTGAATCTAATCAGAAGAGACAAAGAGGGCCACGTCATTCTGATCAAAGGAAGAATGAATCAAGAAGATATTCAAATCATGAACATATATTCACCAAACTCTGGTCCACATAACTTCATATAAACAATACTATAGGACTTTAAAACCCAGATTAACCACAACTCATTAATAGTAGAGGACTTCAGTACCCCACTGTCTCCATTAGATAGATCAATGGGGCAGAGAGACATCTGAATTAAACAATACCATATATCAAATGGACTTAAAAGACATCTACTGAATATTCTACCCAAGCACCAAAGGATATACTTTCTACTCAGCACCCCACGGAACCATCTCCAAAATCAACCATATACTGGGGCACAAAACAAAACTCAACATATACAAAAAGGTTGAAATAATTCCATGCATTCTATCAGACCACAATGCAATAAAGCTTACAGTCAACACCAGAAGAAGCCCTAATTACCACATGAACACATGGAGATTAAACAACGCACTCCTGAGTGATGAAAGGGTCAAAAGAGAAATTAAGAAAGAAATAAAAGTATTCCTGGAATTAAATGAAAAAGACAATACAACACAACAAAACCTCTGGGAGTTCAGTTGCTAAGGACATTATAGCATAGGCAGTTCTCTGCTTTGATTGATAGCTCTAAGTGCCTACATTAAAAAATCAGAAAGAACACAAATAAATGACTTAACATTGCAAATCAAGAAACGTGAAAGGAAACAGCAAACGAAACCCAAAACCAGCAGACAAGAATAACAAAAATGAGAGCAGAAATTAATGAAATTGAAACAAAGAAAACAATACAAAGAATCAACAATTCCAAAAGCTGATTCTTTGAAAAGATAAACAAAATTGACAGACTGCTAGCCGAGTTAACCGAAATAAAGAAAGAGCACCTCCAAATCAACAAATCAGAGATGAAAGGGGAAACATCAAAACAGACACCAGAAAGATACAGAGCATTATAAGAGAATACTTTAAAAACCTGTATGCTATGAAATTTGAAAACCTAAAAGTAATGGATGGATATCTAAAGGCATGGGAAACACCAAAACTAAAACAAGAAGAAATTAACAGCTTAAACAGACCCATAACACAAAAAGAAATTGAAACAATAATACAAAACCTCCCAACTAAAAAAAGCCCAGGACCAGATGGATTTACACAGAATTCTACCAGACATTTAAAGATCTGCATCCAATTCTACTTAATTTATTCAAAAAAATAGAAATGGAGGGAGAACTTCCAAATTCCTTCTATGAAGCCAGCATCACTCTAATACCAAAGCCAGGTAAAGATACAACCAAAAAAGAAAACTATAGACCCATATCCTTAATGAACATAGATGCAAAAGTTCTCAACAAGGTACTTGCAAACCTCATACAGACACACATCCAAAAGATCATCCACCATGATCAACTCAGCTTTATCCCAGAGATGCAGAGATGGTTCAATATACGTGAAACAATAAACATCATAAATCGTATAAATGGGCTCAAAGACAAGAACCACATGGTCATCTCAATAGATGCAGAGAAGGCCTTTGACAAAATTCAACAAGCATTTATATTCGAAGTCCTAGAGGGAATTGGACTGGAGGGACCATATCTCAACATAATTAAAGCCATATATAACAAACCAACAGCCAATATCATTTTAAATGGAGAAAAACTGGAAGCATTCCCATTGAAATCAGGAACCAGACAAGGCTGTTCACTATCCCCACTTCTCTTTAATGTAGTACTTGAAATTCTTGGAATAGCAATAAAACAAGAAAATGAAATTAAAGAAGAAATAATTGGAAAAGAAGAGATCAAATTATCCCTTTTTTGCAGATGATATTATATTATATCTAAGGGATGCCAAAAATTCCACCCGAAAACTCCTAGAAATTATTAAGACATTTCAGTAAAGTGGCAGGTTATAAAATTAACCTACAAAAGTCTGTAGCCTTTCTATATACCAATGACAAGCAGTCAGAGAAAGAGCACAGGGAAACCCTCCCATTCACAATAGCCACAAAAAAAAATA
>NW_008360297.1:1930808-1932434 GCF_000622305.1 Nannospalax galili
TGTACTGGCAAAGAAAAATAGACCCATAGACCAATGGAACAAAATTGAAGACCTAAATATGAGTAAATGCAATTTCAGCCACCTGATATTTGACAAAGGGGCCAAGAACATTAACTGGAGGAAAGACAGCATGTTCAGCAAATGGTGCAGGCAAAACTGGATCTCCACTTGTAGAAGAATGAAACTAAACCCTATCTTTCACCCTGAACAAAAGTCAATTCCAAATGGCTCAAAGACCTCAATGTAAAGCCTGAAACTCTGAAACTATTAGAAAAAACACTGGGAACAACCTGTAAGATATAGGCATAGGAAAGGATTTTCTAAACCAGACATCAATTGCTCATGAAACAAGGGCAAAATTAACAAATGGGACCTCATTAAACTAAAAAGCTTCTGTACATCAAAGGAGACAACTAAGGAAGCAAACAGAAAACCCACAGAATGGGAGAAAATCTTCAACAGCAACACATTTAATAGAGGTTTAATAACCAGATTATATAACGAACTCAAAAAACAGAGAACGAGGACAGGAAGGAACCCAATTAAAAGATGGACTAAGGAGCTGAACAGAGAGTTCTGAAAAGATGATGTAAAGATGGCTATGAATATCTTAAAAGATGTTCAACATCACTAATAATTAGGGAAATGCAAATTAAAACCACTTTGAGATTTCACCTTACCCCAATCAGACTGGCTAAGATCAAGAAAACAAATGATACCAAATGTTGGAAAGGATGTGGGGAAAGGGGAACGCTCATCTACTGTTGGTGGGGCTGCAAATTGGTTCAACCCCTATGGAAAGCAGTGTGGGGGACTCATAAAAAACTACAAATGAACCTACCATTTGACCCAGTTATACCACTCCTTGGCATATACCCAAAGAACTCATCCTATTGCAAAGACACTTGTACATCCATGTTTGTTGCTGCTGTTTTCACAATAGCTAAGAGATGGAAACAACTTATGTGTCCCTCAGCTGATGAGTGGATAATGAAAATGTGGTTCATTTATACAATGGAGTTTTACTCAGCAGTTAAGAAAGATGAAATTTGCAGGTAAATGGATGGAACTAGAAACTGTGTTATACTAAGTGAAGTAACAAAGACTCAGAAAAAATATAGACATATGTTTTCCCACATATGTGGATCCTAGAACCAGATTCTGTTAAATAAGTATGCAACGAGACATAACTATAGGAACCAGGATAATGGAAAGGAAACAGGGAGGTATAGGAAAAGAAATAACCTGAAAGAGAAGAACAATAAGAAACAGGCCTTAATAAAAGGAGATACGGATAAAAATTGAGTTAGTTTAAGGCAGGGGGGAGGGAAGGGTATTCAAGTATCCTAGGGCATAAAAGGAAAGAAGGAGCACAAAAGAGGTAGGACCATAGGAGAAGGGTATTAGTAAAGGAGAAAAGGGGGAAATGGGGGCACCTTAAGTGGGAAAACCATGATGGAGGGGTAAGACAATGTGAGAGATAAACAATGCCTAGCTAGTTTTGAAAACCAGAGTGCACCATTTTTCTCCTACAACCTACTGACAAATTATACATAGCAAATCAAGAAATACATGTCTAGGTAAGGTTTATCTGAGAACAACTGATCTTTGCCCAAGATTTATCTA
>NW_008360297.1:1932608-1933636 GCF_000622305.1 Nannospalax galili
TCCTATAATGGTGGTGGGTCACCTGTCCCCTTGATCAAGGAGGCCGAGGAGACCCCACCAGATGGACTTGAACCAGTGTCCAGTCTACAAAGAGGAGGGACAACTCAGCGGAATCATTTCCTTCATATTTCCAAGCGAAGCCAACCATGATCTAGCAGGACCTTTGACTTATCTTCATATAGGTGGAACTGGTAAAAGAAAGGAGCCAGGGGCTCCTCCCAAGCCCATGTGACCCCTGAGTAACAGATCCTCAAATGACCTTAAGAGTAAAAATAAATAGGTTTATCTGGTCCAACTCCATGGCCCGAAACACCCAAAAGGAAAGTATAACCAAAGATTAAAGGTGCCAATATAATTTCATAAGAGTCCATATGTATAGCTAAAGGCTACATAACAAGTAACAATGCCAGACAGGCAATACCTTCTTTTGAGTTCTTGGACAGGGTGGCCTAAGGGATTCCCAGATGGTAACCCAGCAAAGAACTGGGAAAATGAACAGCAGACCCCAATCTTATCCAAAGAAATACTGACAACTGATTACTGCTAGATGAGGAACAGCTGACTCTCCTAAAACAAAGATCTAGACAGGCTGACTAGATTCACCAGAAGGCAAGTAGTGGAGAATGTCTGGGGGTGCTGACAACACAGCAGACAGTAGCAGGGATATCAGAGTATAAGGTCTCTAGTGGGGGGTGGGAGGCTATAGGACAGTCCTATCTGGGAAGTGGGTGTAAAAATAAATTAATTAATTAAAAATATTTTTTAAAAATTAAAAAATAATAATTCTTCAAAGCATAAAAATTTGCTGCTTAATAATTGGTGGATGTGAAAAACATTACCACTGAAATCTACCTGTTGACTTTATATCCTTGCTCAGATGCCAAGGAGCTTAGAAAGTAACTGACTGTGACTAGTAATAGTTAGATATATAGAGATTAGAAATGCATGTGCATTTTAGTGTTAATTGTATTGAAAATGAATTTTTCTGTCATCAAATCATCACTATCTAGGCACATGTGTTAGGAACT
>NW_008360297.1:1933730-1956849 GCF_000622305.1 Nannospalax galili
CAATTTTGAAGGAGATGCATCTTAGCTCTGGAAATGGTTATTGAATATGTCAATGCTATTGTAATGAAATGCTTCTTCTGATTTTGTGGTTATTATATAAATAATTTTTTTAAATGCTCTTCATGAAGAGGCTTGATGAAGTCACCCGACAGATATAAAGAGCAGTTTGGTGGACCGAGAAGAAGGTTATGAGAAATCCAGATGGAGACGTGAAGTTGGCTTACCACATGGATCTGAACTGTGATGCTGGCTGAGTCCCTTGAATTATATGCCCTCCTCCATGTACTCTAATGTCTCACCATCATGTCCTCTCTCTCCCTGTTAGTTTTGGATTAGTCCTAGAAGAAATTCTAATTCTATCTTTTCTCCCAGTTCTCGGGAGACTTTCTGACTATATCACTGTATCACTCAATGCTGTCGGTTCTAATTTCATCTCTCTGAGAAACGGGGAATATGGTACATGGTCTACAAGGATGCTGTCGAGCATCCCTTCCATTCCTAAGGCTCATTGCACTCTCCCATCCTGAGGTGGTGTGTACCCCACTCCCCTGAGAAGCTGTGCTGGCTTATGAATGGCTTCAACTAACCAAATGTACCAGCTAAGAAGCCTGTTTTACCTGTTCTTTGGAAACCACCCTCTAACTGAAGACTTTGTCAAATAACTGAATGGGGAGTGATCAAATAGAGGCGAGCCAAGGTTTCCAGCCAGACTGATATAAACAAGACAGCCTCACCAAGTCCCACCCAAACTACAGAATCAGAAGATAACAAGTAGTGACTAAACAGCTACTGAGTGTGGGGGTGACTTGTGATTCATCAGTGGCCACTGAAATGGGGATTTTGGAGGATATGATTTCTGAGATCTCTTCTTGACCAAAAGTCCATTGCATGTAATTGTTTTTCCTTACCAAAAACGTATTTAAAAGTATCAAAACTAAGATGTAGGTATTTCAGGAGATGCCCTTGTACCTGCACCCCAGAGGGCCTCTGCAGGTGTCACATCATGCTGACCATTGAAAATTTAGAGGCAGAATGGGCTTCTGTGAGCTTTGGACACCAGCATCTTACCAGAAAGAAGGGAGTTGTGGATAGCTATCCCTAATCTTGATACCCAGAGCTCCCTTATCAGGGAAAGGAAGGAAGAAATTGCTGTTACAGAAATATTGAGTGGGTAACTGAAGGAAGATTATGTTATAATAACAACGAGGATTGGATTTCATAAAATCCTCAGTGTAGAAGTTCATGGTTAGAACCAAGGTCCCCCTTGAAGCAGTTAGTTCAGCAGAGCCTTGAGAAACGAATATGACTTACATCCCTGCTCTCAGCTAGGGTAATAAGGTCTGGTATGCAACTGCAATCCAGCAGAAAAACAACAGAGAAAACATAACTTGGCCAAATGATGTGGAAAAGCAGCTGCCCACCTGGTGTGACTTAGTAACACAGAGTTCTCTGCAACACCAGCCAAAGGACTGAGGCAGAGGCTTCGACCTATCCTGGGCACCTACCATGGAGCAGGGAGAAAAGGGGAAACTGGTCAGATCCTGGAGAAAAACAACAAGAAAAATGAGCCTTGACAAAAAGAGGTCACAAGAGTGTGCCAGAAAACAGCTCCTAATGCACGTTTTTTGGTTTAGAGATTTCAGCCTTTAATGATGTCAGAGGTTGTTATGCAGGCTACCTGGCAGAGGTAGAAGGCATGTGATTCTGATAATGACAACCATACTGCTCCAGCTGTCCTTACAAGGTGAGCAGGAACTCTGGCTCCAAGAAGTCCTCTGGGAGCAGCTAGACTCAACTTTGAGCGGCAAATGAGCACACCACAGTCATTCAGATCCTGGACCATGCAATATGCAACAATCGCCATTGTTCTATCTCCAGAATGAAACCTCAAGCCTGAGGTCAGAAGGGAAACTCAGTCAGGAGACTCTAAACCCAGGCAGGTTTCCTTTGCTGCTCTTTAAGGAACAAATCCTTCCCTTCTCTGGGTCTCTGCTCCTTCCTCTGTGAGGCAATAGTTGGGCAGAATGATGGTTAGAGATTCTTTCTAAATCCATAGTTCTGTAATTTTTTAAATCATTTGATATATTTTCTCCTTTCTAAAAACTAACATGAAGTTGCCTGCAGTAAATTTGTATGCTCCCCTGCTGGGATATATTATTTCAGATTGTTCCCCTTGTGAAAACTACAATAGCGCAAAATGCCTATCCTCAAAGTCAAGGCCATCACAGTCTGAAGAGAGGCAAAGAGTTCACCCAGGGCCTCAGCTAATGACTTAGTTCTTTATTGGTTCATTTTTATTAGAGGTTTTCAGTCAGATGCTGTGCTGTAGTCGGGACACTTTCCGTTTGGTCCCTGGGGGACATTTCTTATTGAGATGTTCTTTGTGGCATAGAAGAGGAATAATTTGATGTTTATGAGTGTTCCAAGGACACTTGAAAAGAAAGTACCTTATTTCCAAGCACATAAAGTGGTCACTAATGTAGAAATTCAGCTTGTTTTTTGGTTTTTTGGGGGTTTTTTTCTTTACCCTCATCCTCCCCTTAGTCTTTATTTTTCCTGTCTCATCTTTGTTATTATCTACTTTGAGTTTAATAAATTGATAGTGCTATGGTCAAATCTAGCATGATTATGCTATTACATTTTTCTTACAGTTCTAAATTCAAACAATTCCTAAATGAATGTTATGTTATTTGCAGTGCATGAATCCGAGATTCTGTGTTTTCATTGTGCATCAATATTTATCAATACTGAGTGAACTTTTGGGTCTATTTAAGTGCTATTGGAGATCTTTAAGCACTTTTTTTCTTATTTCTGATTCATTTGATATCAATATCTGCTACCTGATTTCTTTTGTTTATGTTTCCCTGATACATGATGCCCATTGTTCGATCTTCCAACCTCTTGTGTTGCTTTAATCTCATGACATCTCTTATCACACACATTGATATTCTATTTAATTTAAACCAACATGTGTTTTTCTTTTGAAATAAAATGTTGTATTTATTCTTGTTTCTGATATCTTATATCTTATTTTAATAATGCTTTTTTTCTTTTCTTTTTCAATTTTTCCTGCCATTTTATCACACTAGGAAGATTTTAGATAGATAGATAGATAGATAGATATACCTTTGTAGTATCTTTCCTGATTTTCTTCTCTTTTTTGCACTATATGTGTTTCTGATGTGCATGCATATTTACATGTATGTCAGTGTACGTGTACATGCCTGTAGAGGCCAAAAGTTAACATCAGATATCTTCTTAAATCACCTTCCACCTTATATATTGAGGAGGGTACCTCACTTGAACCCAGAGCTCACTAATTCAGCTATTCTTCTTAGCCAGTTTGCTCTAGGGAATCCCCCAGCTCTGCATCCCACAGGTTGGGACTATCAGGCCTCTACACTGGCCTGGTATGTACCTGAGTTCTAGGAACTCAACCACAAATCCTCATAGTTACAGAAGAAACACTTTACCACTTTACCCATTAAGCCATCCCTAGCCCTCCTTACTATGTTATCTTTTAGGAATTTTTCATCTGTATGATTTAGTCTCTAAGAAATATTTCCAATATTTCTTTACTCTCTTATCACTTATTTTCTTCTTTTCCTAAGAGCTCTAGAAGGCTTTTTCAAGCTCTTGCTTAATCATTCATTGTCTTCTACAGTGTCAGCTGCTAATTGCTTTCAAAAGCTATTTTTAATTTTGTCAGAAAGTACTTCAGAAAAAATGTTTATGGCAGGTATGCTCACTTTTAAAATGTTAATGTGTATGAATTTTTGCCTATGTGTATGTAACTGTACCTGTGTCTACAAGGCCTATAGAGGCCAGACGAGAACATTAGATCCCCTGGAACTGGAGCTATGGACAGTCGTTAACTGCCATGTGGGTGCTGAGAAGCAAACCCTGGTCCTCTACAAAAGCAGACAGTGCTTTTGATTGAGCTTTAAAGTACTTATCAAAGGTTGGAGAGATGAATCAGCAGTTAAAAGCACTCACTGTCTTGCAGAGGACCAGGGTTCAGTTCCCAGGACCCACATGGAGGCTAACAACTGTCCATACTCCAGTTCCAGGGAATCTGACCCCTTCTTCTGACCTCTGTGTGCATTGCACAACACAGGTGCACTTACACACATGCAAGCAATGCACTCAGATGCATAAAAAAATGATAAAATATTTTTAAAAGTACTTATCAAGTGTTTTTTGTGTGTTCTTCCTTCATGCAAGGAAGTTAGTCAAAGTGAACAGTTTTCAATTTTCAGGACTTTGACAGCTTCTTCATGACATTCAGAAGGTTCTCAAACATCTGCCATTTTTCCTGTCTAGTCCTTTTGACTAGAACTGGCTCCCCCTTTTTTTGCCTTGTAGACAGTAATAAGCTCTCTGACTTAAATGTTCATGGATGCCTCCCAGAGTCCTCTCACCCTTATCCTTCAGTCAGTCATGGTGATTTGGTGGAAAATAGAAAATGTCCAAAGTCAAGGCCAAGCTAGACTAAGAGGCAGGCAGTCATGAGGAATTCAACAATGGTTGAGGTTAAAATGATGCTTTGGTACTTCTAAGATCCAGAATAGTCAGTGCTTCTGATTAGCACTTCATTCTTTACAGTAGTAGACTTAACACTCTCAATATTCAGGGTCAAATTATGCCTCTGCCACTGTTTCCTCTGTGATCTCTTCTCATCTCTATTTCTCCATCAATAAACTAGTTAAAATACTAGCATCTACCTTATAAAAGTATTACAGATAATAAGGCATGCTATGCATATTATACTGTCTAGCACATAATAAGAGTGATAATATTACCTGACATTGGCTCATATCCAGGTAGGATTTAAGATGTATTTATGAGAACCTGGCCTGCATCCTACTGATGAAATCTAATAGAAGAAACTCCAGACAGATTTTAAAAGCTAAAACAAGATGGACGGGGAAGCGTAAGGCAATAATAGATTACCAATTCAGACAACTAGCATCCTGGGTATACAGAGTCAGGAAACAGAAAGAGTCAGAGCTCACTTATAGATGCAGCTTCATCTTGTTCCAGAGGATGGATAAAATCCCCCAGCCAGGTCTCAGTAAGGTCTTACCACCTTCAATAAGAGCTATTCTGCTCTGAAATTTGCCCTTGGGGAGCCAGCCTCACTTCCTCGAAGAGGACCTTCAGGCCAGTATCCATTTTTCACCTGGAGTATTCCCAATGCTCTATCAGAATTAGCTCTCTTGATGACCTCTTATCTTAAGACTTCTTGCTGGAAGTAGCAAAAATTTCAAACCACATCAAGGGAATGGTAAACATCACAAAAGATGGGTATGAGAGACAGGCTTGATCCTAGGGTGAAAGTCTTATTGACAGCCATACAGCAGGCCCAAGGCAATGGCCAGACTGCTGGAGCCACAAGGAATGCCTTGTGACATTTGCTTCCATTGGCAGATCATGAGACTGATGCCTAGAGCTCCCCACTCTCTAATCATCACCCTTGGAATCCAAAACTGCAACACTTAAATATTGCAACAGTCAGGGTCATGTGGTTTCCAGGAATCCAGGCTCTGTAATCTGAAACCTAGTATGCTAATGAGGCATCCTACCCACTATTCTGTGATAGGATGTTAAGTCTGTTATGCTAATAGGACGCTAAGACTTTTATGCTAATAAGGTATCCTACTTGCTCTACTGTGATAAGACGCTAAACCTATTATGCTAATAAGGTATCCTACTTACTGTGCTGTGATTGGACCACTACCCCTATATAAGCTTGTGCCTTCCTGGAATAAAGCAGGCCTGTGTCACTGAACTTGGTCTCCTGTGTCTGAGTGTGGCTCTGCTGACACAGTCTTCTCACCAGCCCTGGGGTCCGGGACTGGGCAGAAGCAGCGACGATGACAGGAGGCAGCACAGGGCAAGCAGAAGAGCAGCCTCAGCCCAGGGTGAGCAGAGGAGCAGCCTCGACGCCCAGGGCAAATGAAGGAGGAGCTGCCGCTAGCAGTGACCAGTGACCACAGATGGGCATAGAATGGGGGCTTCATGAATAACTAGACTTGGGTGCTCACCAATTTAAAGTCATCTATAGACTATTTCTCCTCCCATTTCTCCCTCTTGTCTCTTTCTGCTTCTCCCACCTCTTCCCTCTCCCACTTCCTCTTGTGCACTGGTTTTCCCTCTAGTCAAATGCACCATGTGGCAGGGGCATTGCTATGGAAAGATGCAAGGTCCTTAGCTTTGCAAACTAAGAGTGGTAGCTCCCGTTTAAAAAAAAAAAAATCAACAGATTATCTGATTAGTCTGCTTTAAATTACATATTTATCTCTGCATATAGTCAAAGGAACAGCATTATCTGCCATGTTCCATGACAATCATGTATTTGGTGTAGGAAGAAACAGTTTCCACAAAGAGACTATATTAATTTGAGGTTACAAAAGCAAAATAATAATAACAATAATAATAATAACCTTCCATGCACACTGTCTTAGCTGGTATATCAGCAGCACTGACATTCAAACTATTTAACAGGTAATACAATATGGGTAATCAGACCAGACATTAGCTAGAATACTGATGCTGGGTTTGTGTAGAGCTTTATCTCACCTGCTGGGCTGTAAGGAAGCATTCTCAGAGGTAGAAAACACATGGATGCAAGGATAACATGAAAGCACTCTGTTGCCCCAAAGTAGCTCTCTGCTGACCAATAGGAAGGCATTTTAACATTTTTCACTCTAAGTTTGATCATCACATTTTATCCAACTGTGTAGTTTGTAGACCTTTGCCTTCAGTGTTCAGTCAGGTTAATAAAGCTTTAAAAGTGTGATGCCAGGTAGGTTGATCAGGCTCCAGGAGATGGAATCACACCCAGGAGCACTTGGGAAACACAAATTACACTTAATAGACCTTTGAAAAAAATAATAGAGGACATGAAGTGAGGGGCTAGGGTAGGACTAATAGGAAATGGGAAAATCTGAATATGATCAAAACACATTCTAGAAATTCTCAAAGAATCAATACAAATACTATTTCAGAAAAATTTCTTTTTGCCTGTTTTCACAAAATGTGTTGAATTTTTTCAAGATGAATATGAAAGGGAATAAAGGTTTGTTCTCATACTAAACTGCTTGACTAAAAATCTCTGGTATTTTTAATATAGCTTTTTTCAATACAAATTAAACCTCATGAATGTCATGAATAGACTGGGGAAGCTGGTCTATTCCGAGTCTGAATGTGCCTCTGCTCCCAGAATGTCCGAGGGCACCAGCAAAAATTCAATTTCAAGCAAGTCTTCTCCATATCATGGTCCAGAGACGTGAACTGTGAATATCTGATTTTGCTCTATCTAAAATCTAGTGCAAATACAAATGAGTGTCTTAGGGTTTAACTATTTAGTTGGTCATTTTCATTTCAGAATTTTGCTTGAAATTTAGTAAAACTAAAAACCATAATTGAATATTCCTCATAAGCCACTAATTGTTTTTCAGACAAACCTTGCTGTTCCTTCATAATCTCTACTGGAGTCAGCCCAACTGGAATAAAGCAGGAGTGTTATCAGGCTGATTAAACCCTCTCGCCACACACATACATTCCCTCCCTGTTCCCCCAAAACCACATTCTTTAATGAAAAAGACCACAGTCAGTATCTCTAAGATATTTCTACTTGTTTTAAAAATACAATTTCTTTTCCTGGGGTCATTCCTTTTCTGTTTTTCTATCTTTTCAGAGATATCCAAATTCTCTAAGTTTTTTTCTCATAAAGACTCTTTCACCAAGAATAAGACTTTTTCCCACTGTGTTGTAGACTTTAGAACTGGTCAATCTTGAAAATAATTTTAAAATATTCTTTTTTATCAAAATGATGATGTGCCAATAGGTTATTTCAGATACAGGTAGACTTCCTATTAAAGCCAAGGAAGCCCAGAGATTTTAGGAAACATAAGAAAGTGAAAAAAACACCACATCTTCTGAGACAGCATAACCCAGTTCATCCTTTACCCACGGTATACCAGCTAACCTTCCTTAATGATGGCTTCTGGGTCCTCACCAAAGACATCTTTCCTGGAGCTATCCATAGACTAAGGTCAAGGTCTTTCCTTCATACACTGCAGCTGGAAGATTCTCTGAAGATCATGCAATGCCAGAGAGCATTTTCCAGGTTTTTGAAGAGCAGGCCTACACATCATAAGCCTGTCTTGCTTAGCCTACATGGAGTCAGCATCCCACATGTTTCCAAAGAGTTTGACTTGTTTAATTTAGATGGAATTTAAAGCTTTTTGGTCAATGTGTTTCTTATTCTTCTCCCAATATTATTTAGTAGTAAACTCTTCCATGCACAAATGACCTTGAACATACCGCATAACTATTATGTGTGCAAAGTGCTCTTTCTCATGTTCTGTCATCATTTGAATATTCTTTTGTTTTTTCCTTCCTAAATAGTAGTAAAATAAAATATGTTCGGTATATAACATAGATTCAGGCAAAGCATAAGCATTCATTGGTTTCCCTCTGTTTTCGTCATTATCATTACCATCACCACCACTACCTCCTACCATTCCACTCACAATTATTATCCTCAAAAATGAAGTTCAAAGCCCACTTCTCATTAAACATTCCCAATCCTCTAGTCAGAATTAATTATGCCACCCCATATGCTATACCTTTTTTCTCAACTTATCATTTATTTCATTTTATTTTTCAATAGATTCAGTTTGTTAAGGACAGTTATTATTGTGATTGCTGCTGTATCTACATATAAGCTCACTCATTGGTGTTTGTACTCCCTAAAAACAGGAATCAACTCTGTTTTGTGAACATATCTGTCCACACCCTTGCAATGCTTTACGCTTTCCCCTAACAGGCACTTGGTCAGCATTAATTATATTGGGCTGGTTAGTAATGAGACTCTTATTTGGTTAATTGTTGTTTCTTAATCTGGGATTTTGATTTTTGTGTTCTATATTCATATTCTATAGATTAGTCTGTCAAGTTAAATGTACTTGCTTTTCAAATAATTATTTCATAACTGACTCAGATATTTGTTACCAATCAACAGTATAATTTGATTATTCCAGAATAAACTCCACACTGTTCAGATTTACTTTTCTTTTAGCTCTTTTCAGAAATAAATGTCTGGTTGCTCTTGATATTTTCACAGGATATCCTCTGACCCCTGAATTAATTTGAGAGTATTGTAGGAAGTAGTGAAAGATTTGTTTGTGTTTCAAATCCCAAAACTTGACCCCCTACTTCTCAACCCTAAACTACACAGGAAATTTCTAGCAGTAAATCAAAAGCCAAAAGTGTATTTAGGACAAATCCAGAGAAAAGGAAAGTAAAGACTGGGAATAACCAGTAGAGTCATTTTTATTGTGATTTGAAGATAATCTGTCAGCACAGAGGAACTCTAGTCAGGGGCTGCTTCGGGTAATGGTGTAATTTCTTATAGGGAAACTCAGCTGCCCCATCTTGATCCTCAGTTACTTCAGATTGGGCTCACTTTCCGTGGAGATAGATGTATAGAGAATAAACAGATCCCATGTGCCACTTTTTAACCATGGGATTAATTACTTGGGGTCCAGACTTCAATTCTATGCCATTGTTCCCCCTTTCCCTCAATTCCCATATTCATACCTTGCCTGTCAGTGGATTCTCAGATTTGAAAATTACAAATCGAGATTCACCAAGATCAAGCACCATACATCAACTGTACTTCTCCAGATGTGCCACCCTCAGGAACTCAGCTAAATGTCCAAAACCTTTGCAAAAACCCAATCCCATTCCTGGTCCCTTTTTAAGTCCATTGACTGACTCCATTATCATCATGTCAAATAACTCCTAGCTTCCATTTGAGAGCTCCTTCCTCAGAAACGATTGGTTGCCATGGTTTCTAATTCTTGGTCCATGTTTCTCATACAAACTGTGCAGTAGTTTAACCTGTTTAAATGACCACATGTGTGGCTACACTCAAAACACAACTATCATCATGGCATTCACCTACTCGAAAACTTCTCATGTCTCCTCATTAAATCATTCTAATCTCATGCTATCATCACACACCTTAGCCACAGTCATATTCATATGATATCATGGTTTCTTATGTCTTCTTTGACATCGTGGTATCTGTTTCACATCTGCATCTCTCATAGCCTGGCATTATGTTATGCACATAGTAAGTGTGAATTGATTTCATAGGCCTATCTTGATCCTAGAAACTTGATTTTGTGCCAGATGAGATGCAGATTCCTCTGATTGGAATTTCTGATAATTCAACCAAAATTTAGTCTTGCATGTGTTTTTGCAATAGCTACATGTGATGTAAACAATAGTGCAAAGTAGCTAGAGTAGTAGATGTTTAACTTACATTTAATAAACACTTTAAAGCATTGAGAAGGCCTTTTTAATCTCAGTTAAGTACATTTTATAAATACCAATATTAATCTAATCTCAAATGCATCTAGAGTTCATTGAGATGTAATTATTATTATGTCTTTTTTAATGGTCCTTGCCTTTTATTCCTTATTCTTTTTTTATTTTAAAAGGACTTATTTTATTTCATTTATTTTTACAAAACTTTATTGGGAATTTCATACATGTATGTAAGGTATTTTGATCAAATCCATGCCCACTCCCCTCCAACATTCCCCCCTCTGAAGAGGTAACCCTAAAATCTTTTAAGGATTAGATACAAGCTCCCAAATACTTTTGACATTTTTGGCCTTCAAACACAGTATGTTGCTAAGAGGCCCAAGGACATTTTGACTTTTAGCCAAGAAACTGGCTACATTTGGGGGGGAGGGGTCCTTTTACCCTAGCTGCCTAGCCAGTTCCTATCTCCTATTCTTATCACACTATCTTCTGAAAGGATTACCCAAATTGCTCTGGCTTCTTCCATGCTGAATAGGGATACAAGGTGAGGCAATTGGAGTACCCCTTCAGTGGATCTACCTAAAAGACTCCCAAATTACATAACTCTTGTCTCTAAGGGAAGAAGAAAGTCCTTGAATAATGAATAGGAGATGTGAAGGAGAAGTAAAGGCAAGAGTAATTAGCATTACAAGTTCTAGACAGGGAACTAGAAAAAAGTCAGAACAGGGCAATTTTCAAATGTTTGTATGAAAGTCCATTGGAGTTTCTTGACAAGGGCTTCCAAAAGCATCTCTCTATTGGGTTCTTCCTCATTTTTCTTTTGTCTTCCAAGGTTGGACTAGTTGGCTGGGAAGAGTGGCTGGATACTCAGGTGAGGGTCTGGTGACCTGTTTGGCACTCTTTTAATGAATAAGCACAACCGTCAACAAGCCCAATTTTGACTATGTTTAGCCATCAGGCTCAGCCTAAGTCATGATGATGGTAGGTATTTGAGGCAGAAGGGTCTGCTGTATAGCATCTTCTTATTAAAAGGACCTGGAATTTAAAAGAATTTGGTGCTAGGAGCCACATATGAGGGGGAACATACATTGTTTGTTTTTCTGAGTCTGTGTTACTTCAGTTAGTATAACAGTTTCTAGATCCATCCATTTACCTGAAAATTTCATTATTTCATCTTTCTTTACTGCTGAATAGAACTCCACTGTGTAAATATACCACATTTTTGTTAACCACTCATCAATTGAGGGACACTTGGGCTGCTTCCATCTCTTAGCTATTGTGAAAAGAGCAGCAACAAACAAGGTTGTACAAGTGTCTCTACAATAGGATGAGTCCCTTGGGTATATGCAAGGAGTGGTATAACTGGGCCATATGGTAGTTCATTTTTAATTTTTTAAGAGTTCTCCACACTGTTTTCCATAGAGGCTGCACAAGTTTGCAATCCCACCAGCAGTGAATGAGCATTCCCCTTTCTCCACGTCCTCGCCAGCACTTGGTATCATTTGTTCTCCTGATCCTAGCCAGTCTGATAGGAGTAAGGTGATACCTTAGGTTTTAATTTGCATTTCCATAATTAGTAACAATGTTGAGCACTTTTTGAGATGTTTCTTAGCCATCTTTATTTCTTCCTTTGAGAACTCTCTGTTTAGATCTTTAGCCCATCTTTTAATTGGATCATTTGGTTTCCCGATTCTTTGGTTTTTGAGTTCTTTATATATTCTGGATGTTAAACCTCTGTCAGATGTATCACTGGTGAAGATTTTTTTCCCATTGTTAAGTCTTTATAATCAGACTGATCTCATTGCATTGATTCAAATGTGGCTTGACTTCATACAGAATTATTACTCAATTGTTCTATGTTCTTTGGCTTTCTACTTCTCAAGGACTTCTTGAGTCTATGTGATATCAAAATTGACTACAAATTTATATAAATTCATGTAAACCTACCACTGAAAGGCTGAGATACCCTCTTAGAGGTAAGAGCAGCAGAAACCTGGGCTGCTGAACCTTAAATCTCTCTTGTAACCTGCCAGTGCCTGGTGACCCCTCATCTGTGAAACAAGCAATGAAGACTGATATTTGTGCATTGAAGATCCAGCCCTTCCAAGCTACAAAACTCAGAAGCCTTTACCTACTTCCAAGACAGACATACCAGCACTGAATAGAGCAATCCACATTCCCTGCTTTTGCCAGTGGGTGTATATTACTCTGAAATCAGCCTCAAATCGGTTTCCTTCACCTTTTCACCTCAATCTACTCTCTACACCTTGACTCAGTGACTGATGAGGGACCTGTTATCCTATTCGTCTTCAGTAATGACATCCAGGAATTGTTGTATGTAGTTCAGCATCAAGTAATTTGGAGAATTCTGGGCTACAATGCTTCTAGACATCACCAAACTTAGGGAACTGCTGTAGTTGAATGTGTCATATGGCATTAATTAGCAACAACTTGCATTTCTATGGATGCAGCTGTCTTACCCACTTCCTGACTCCTCCATAGTTTTCAGTTAGCAACCACAAAATAACAGTCTCTGTCCCTTTAAGTTTAAAAAAAACACCAGAAATTCACTCCAAGGCATAGAATTCCAAAGTATTGGCTCTTAATTAATCTGCAGGGGAGAAGAGACATTTTCCCATGCAAGTTACCATGTGAGTGATAACCTGGTGTTGTAATACCCCACTCAGTTTGCCTTCATATTCACACAGCAAGGAATTTGAGACTTAGAGAAAACAGTAATTCCTTGGAAGACTGCCACCTACTATCAAGTTCCTTTGGTCTGGATGCTACCCCTCGGGATATATTATGTTAGGAAGGACTTTGGAAAAGAGGTGGTTGAGGACAAATTATCAGTGTGTGCTCATGCCTACTTACTCGTATACTTAGAGAAGACTCAATGAGCATTGATTTCACTCTACAGATGTGTTTTCTAATCTGTTCAAGGGGATTAAAATCTTTACTCATACAAGTTTACCATAAAATAAATGGCCATTCTTGGTAAACCACAGCTCAAGGCACAAGGCAAAACGATGTTTCCTTTGCACAGTGGGCATATCGTTGCTCATATTTCCCCCTTGTTCCAAGTCCTCATTTCTCTCATCTTCAGACATAAGTGTGCAACATGTGCAACATTAAATGATAGGTGAATGATGCTATATATTACTACAAAAAGAAGGAGAAATTTTTAAAGTCATCATTTTTCACATTTACAGTGTATTTCACGTATTTTGAGAGAAGGTTATGGTAAGTAACTCTTGGTTGTATATTGTGCTTTCTAATTAAACCCATCATGTGGAAAAGTTAATATATTTGAAAAAACACAACATTTCTATACAGAAGGGATGTTGAGATAGTAAAATGCAGGCACATAGTGCTAAATAAATGTTATCACTAGGTAAAAGTTAAATACAATGCATATTGTGAACAGCCTTGGAAGGTAAAGCAGTTAAAAAAGGCAGGCAGACAGAGGCAATTCGTGAAAACATACAAAGACGTTCAACCATTGTGGCTGTTATGGAAGTTTTTATAGTTTGTCGGGTTTTCTGAGGAATGGCGTTACTGTCATATTAACTGTTCGACTACCTCTTTTGTTCACAATCAGAAGTCTTTCCCTGGGCCTCTGCCCAGAACCTTAATGATCACTCTGGGTTGTTTTCATATTAAGGGGTTCATGAATAAATGATTCCTGACTGGTAGCAATGAAACAAGAGAATAAGGACAAAATAAATCATAAATGCCCTGCAGGTCAGGGGTGGGTGGAAGTGTTTGTACTCACTCAGGTAATAAGGCCCTGGGTGGGCTGGTGAGATGGCTCAGTGGGTAAAGGTGCCTGCCACCAAGCTTGACGATCTAAATTCTATCCCCAGGACTCATGCACTCACATGGAACAAGGAGAGAACTGACTCAGGCAACTTGTCCTCTGTCCTCCACATAGACAATGTAGGATCTGTGCACACACCCATTGCATGACACAACACTAAATAAATAATAAGATGTAATTAACTTTTTAATGGAAGAAGGCCATCAGGCATAACGCACGATCTGACTCCCCCATTCCTCACTTCCCATTCTTAAGCAGTTAAGTTCCTAAAGATGACAATAGCTGCCAGCATCACAAAGCCAGTGAAGCAGAAACTTATAAGATGTATGTTGAGCAAGGCCTTCTTTCAAATGGGAGAAGGAATCACTGCCATTTCCTCAAGGAGTGTCTACAGAAAGGCTCTGGAGCAAATGTGTCATGTGGCACCATTGAGTCCTTCATCAATCAACTGAACACAGTAAATAAGAAGGAAAAATTAGTCAAAAATGAAAATCTTTATCACAAAGTTTTCATACATCACATGGTACTTTAATATGGTTTTATATGTTTCGTGGAATTCTGGGTTTGGGTGATACTTTTCCTCTCTACGTTCTCTGAATGATGTGAGGCCTTCCTTCTCACTCTTCTTTCTTAGCATTGTTTGTATTTTCCAAAATCTCCAAATGAATCATCTGAAAAAATGTTTTTGAATTGCCTGCAGCCATTATTTGACAGTCAATAAAGCTTTATGCACTCTGAGTAATATGAAAACTTCATTAAACATTTCTGATGACTCTATCCCCAAGCAAATTAATGTCATTTTTTTTGTAATTTTTATTTTGTGTTGATCAGGTTTGCCAATGTTGTGTCTTGGAGTATTTTGCCACCTTATCACCTGAATGTTGCTCTTATACCTTGGGTCTTATGCAACCCTTCCACAGCATTATGTAGCTATTATTGAAGGTAGAGTTTTGGTTTGGGATTTTTTTTTCTTTAAAAAAACAAAACGATGGTGAAAAGTATGAACAACCTCAGGAAATATTTAGAAAAAGCCCTCAAGTTATGCTTGAGTTTTCACTGAAAGTAAAAAGACAAACAAGGGTAAAGCAGTGAGGTGGGAGTGACTTGGTGTGCACTAAAAATGGCCAACAGTTGGGAGTCCTCAAGATTCTGGCTGTACAGATTAGAAATAGAAATCTTCATGGGACCCTGGAGGAAAAATCTGAAGTTGAAAACCAATTCCATTCCTGAAATACATGGCCAGCCTGCAATGGCAGAGGTAAATGTTTACAATTTTAAAACAAAGGTAGTACAAGCTTAGTATAATGGAAAATAAGATTTTCTTACACAAAAAGCTGCATGTAGTATTTAAAGCAGTTTCATTTATAACTGCCAAAACTCAGAAACAAACAGATCCTTTGTTAGGTATGTGGCTAACCCACGGTACATCCAGACAATGGAATATTATTCAGCATTAAAAGTAAATGAACTATCAAGTCATACAAAGACAAAGAAGAACCTTAAATGCATAGCAGTAAGTGAAAGAAGGCTATCTAAATAAGCGATATGGTATAAGAATCCAATGGATACAGCCATCTGAAAAGGAGAAATTGTAAAGAGTGTAAAAATATCGGTGGTGAACAAGTGTTAGGCAAGATGGATAAGGCAAGGTTAAATAGGTAGTAGACACGGAGGGTTTTTAGGGTAGGGAAAATTCTCTGCATAACAATATAATGCTGGCTATATCATCATACATTTGTTCAAACTTCACAGGCTGCACAACACCAAAACTGAGCCCTAATGTAAACTGAGTTTGGGGTGATTACAATACATACATGTAGGCTCATCAGTTGTAACAAATGTGCTACTTTGGTGCAGGTGGTTGATAATGTGCATATGTGAGGGCAAGGGTTGTATAGGAAATTTCTGCATCTCCTTCCTGATTTTAGTGGAACCTAAAACTATTCTAAAAGTTTATTTTAAAAAAGAACATGCCTTGATAATCGTATTGGTAATAATCAAAGTAACTATGACCATATCTTTACTCTTTGCCAGACATCACTCTGTCTTGTTCGTGTATATTTAATCCTTTTTTTAAAAAGTCCTATAAGTTAACTACTAGTCTTATCTGCACTTGAGTGCTAAAGAAACTAAGACAGAGAACAATTTAGTTACTTGTACAAGGCCTCACAGCTGAGCTTTTTCACACTATTTCTCAAATCACTATGCAGCCGACACAAGCCTTGAACACTAATCAAGTTCTTGGGTTATACGCATCTACCACTATGTCCAGTTTAAATATATTATTATCATTTAAATCTTTATTTGTTTATTTTTATTTTATGTGTATGAATGTCATGCCTGCATATGTGTAAGTGTTCCTGTGTCTCACAGTGCCTGCAGAGCACAGAAGAGGGCGTTGGATCCCCTGCAATTGGAGTTATAGATGGAGTTGTTAGTTGCCATGTGGGTGCTGGGACTTGAACCCTGGTCTTCTGTAAGAACAGCTAGTGCTCTTAACTGCTAAGTCATCTCTCCAACTCTAAATTTATTATTTTTTACTTATTTTATTTTGCTTTTCTGTGCTACCTGGAATTGAGCTCCAGGTCACACTTTTTTCTGTTAACTGTAAGACTTTATGCAGAACCTTCACCCTGAAATATAATTATAATATGAAGAAGAGATAAATAAATCAGAGTGAAGGGTCTTTAAGCCCAGGAAATCTCTTTGATGCATCTGCCTTGTAAGTGCATCAAGAACTCTAATCCCCTACAGGGTTGGTATGCTGATGGCAAGAAACATGTATTATGTACATGTTGTAGCTTTGTTCTGTTGCTCGTGGTGAAGCCTGAGATGGATATGCAAGCCCTCACCCCACAGGAAGATCTGCTTGAAGATACAGTGTGAAAGAGAAGTTCATGGGGATTTCAACCCAACTCTTCCAACTTGGTCAAAGGGTACCACTGTTTTCATGAGAACACAGTTGGATAAGCATAAGATGTTTCCAATAAAGTCCTACCTGTGTCACATTAAGAAATAAGCAGGAACTGTGGCTATAAACTTCAGTGTCAATTATTTGTTTTTCATGGAACTAATAGAAAAGCAACCTGTATCATAGAGTCTAGGGCTAAGGAGGCGGCTTACTGCTTCTGTCACAGCAGGACACTCAGTAACTAGGCATCTGTCACCAGCTCTAAACTGAACTTAGCATACCAGAGTCAGTGAATTCAGTACAGGAGGTTGCCCACTTCCCAAATAAAGAACCCTGTCATTGCCTCCCAAAGTAACCACAGAGCCTAGTTCCTTCCCTTCAGAAAGTACATAGGCTTGACACTATATTCTACCCACATGAAATCCCCACCCATTCCCAGGAAGAAAGACTTAGTCCTCTTTTGCATCTTCCCAGGGAGTGCTCCTAAAATCTGAGGGACACCTTAAGGTCAGTTGTCTAGAATCAGATTATCTCAAAGCCTACTTCCCAGAAACACAAGAATCAAGTGGCAAAAATCTTTTCTTCCTCTCCCATTAACCCTAGTACCAGTTTCTCATCCTCTATAATATGGCTGTATTTTATAAGGTAATTCTCCTAAATTACATGATAGGTCTGTTAGTTATGCAGGTACCTTTAGGAGCAAACTCCTATATTAATGCACCTTGAAATTTTCTCTTTGGGGGGCTAAAACTTTGACAGGATCTGAGCATGCCCAGAGGTGTTCCTGTCTGCCATCTTATGACTCAAACTGAGAATGCCCAAAAGTGTTCCTGTTCATCACCTTTCAAAAAGATGCTCCATGGCCTAAAGAAAAGCATTCCCCTATGTGTGTCTACCGTCTTTCCTTCTTGAACCTTAAACTAAGCATATCCAGGAATGCACTCCTTAAATGAACACACTCAGGATGTTCCCTCCCATGAAGTCCCTGTCTATATGACAAGGACTTGTCTTTCTTAATAAAATTGTCATACTTTCTTTGTTTGCTCTCCTTATGTGTTCCAAGTAATAAATCTTTCTCTGCTCTTCCATTCTTGGCTGTGTCTGTTCGGCTTTGAACTAACCAACATGTTAACCTACTGCATTCAGCAATAGATCTAAAGTCTTCCTAAAACAAACAAATATGTAATGCCTTAAGGATAGGGATTTTCCCCTGTAGCCTCAGAGGAGAGTGATTCATAACCCAACCAATCCTGATAAAATATCACCTGTGGCTCCACCCTTACTGTCTTCCTTTCCTACATATAGATGTCTCTGGTCTAAACAAGGCCAAAAGCTCAACAGATGTTTTCCTTAGATAGGATTTCTAGTGCTAGTCTTGTATTTGGCGACATACATTTTCAGGGCCCTCTGGAGCTTCACTGAGTACTTGCCATCACTCACATGTGTGATCCAGAACAGTAACAACTAGCTCCCCAAGACTACAGGCCAGTTCTCCAGACATTTAAGAGCTCCTCCAACAAATCCGGGTCATAAGGGATCCTTATCCTCTATGTGGCTTCTGTGTAATTTAGCAAGTCACAGTAGGATGAGTAGAGTTGACAATGGGGCCAGAAGGACAGAATTTAAACCCTAGGTCTTCCCAGTGGCAGTTGTCTCTGCTGCCTTGGAGGAGTAAAGGCATCTGTGCCAATGGAAAGCAAAGATACTAACGAAGATATCTATCTCCCAAGTTAGTTGTGGAGCTTCTATGAAGTAGTAGAAAATGTACTGTGAACTATTAATGCCACAAATACAGGCATCTCTGCCATTAGAAGCTGGACTCAATAGCCACTGTTCATCTGTTCTCTTTTTCCACCACAGTTGTCAAGGACCTCTTGGACAGTACCCCTTACTTCTGTGGCACCCCTGAAGGGAGATGTCATTCCTCTCTCTCGACTCTTCCTGCCCATGCCAGATCCTCTTTCCACCCTGAGCCTGAGGCTATGACTTAGAACATATTCTCACAGCAAAGTATTAAGCCTAGTGACATTAACAGGTTCTGAGCCCTGTAGACTGGCCAGGCACCCCTTCTCTGGACTCCCACGAATGCTTTCTCATGGTACTAAGTCCACACACTTGTAACTCTCTGAGATCGGGTTCCCATTCAATTCCCATTCATAGCCACAATGCCTGAATTATTGGGGCACATTGTTGTCCAAAAATATATTTGTACAATAAAAAAATGAAGATTGAAGTATAATATGGGCTAAATGTGTGAGGTGAGTCAGCTTGAAAAACCCCTCTGTTATCCTGGGAACTATTCAACTAGAAGCACAAAAAAGGAGGGCTTAGAATGATACAAAGAGTGAATATATTTATTATATGATCCTATGTTTACAAACAAATAATACAAGCATGGAGAAGATTGGAAAGGAAAACATATCTATCAGCATATTAAAGGCAAACACAGATTTAGGGCAGAAGCCAAGAGAAGGAAAAAGCCAATGATAAAAGGGAAGCCTTGAAAGGAAGTATTAGGGTTTAAAAACAATTGATGTGTATCTATGTGAAATTAAAAGAACAGCAATGCCCTGGTATAGAACCAATGAAAGTTGAACCAACCCAAGTGAGACTATGAGGTGATGGCCCCAAACACATATAGATAAAAAGAGAACCAAGGCCAAGAAACCAAAGGATAGCTACACAGAGCAGTGCTAAGGGCAGAAAGTCCCTATAATATCCAGGGACCCAGACTGTTGGCTTTTATAAGTTTTAGGCTTTCCCACTAGCATTCCAACTCCAGCTGAGGACAAATTTAAGCGAAACTGTTCACACAGCTATGTCTAGATCACGTGAACTGAACTAATATCAACAATTACATCAGGAAAAATGTGTTTACCTTGGTTTCCTGCCACACACACAAAAAAATGGGTCCAAAATGATGTTAAACATACGCCTTTCATTCCTGCTTCTATTAGAAGGACAAATAATTTAACAGGTGGGGCTCAAAATTCCAAGGAGGTTTTTTAAATTTTTATTTTATTTTATTTTTACAGTAGAGTATTAAACATTCCACTTTTGCTCAATGGAATCTGGAACCTTTCTTCTCAAACCTCAACAAGCTCTATTTATTTTGCAAAAGCCCTCCTAAAACTCACATTAGCGGTAAGCTGGAAATGCCTAGTGAGTCCAATCAGACTTTGCTCTCACATGTTATCACTACAATATGTTGCTTCAACTGAGAGACCAAATTCTCTAACTCCTCTAAGAATTGATCCAGACAGCAAAAAGAGAGGAAACCCATTCTACTCTAACATGGCAATTAGTCCAAACTTCATACAACATCATTTCAGTCTAGAATTTTCATCATCACTGCCAAAAACATCAATTCGAAACATTAAATGACTTTCACTCAGTTTTTCACTCTCCAAAGAATGGTCATCTTGTTCCAGGCCTAGGCAAAAAGAAAGGAGTTAAATGGAGAGGACAGAGGCAGCATTTTAAATATTTCTCATTGCATGATTTCTAACTTTCATGGTAATTATTAACTGAGAAGTAGTAAAGACTTGAGATGAATAAAACTAGGAATTGTTCATGTGTCGAACGCTGTTTCTCAAACTAAGACTCTCTAGCCGTGTTCTCAGTAGGCTATGCTGCTCCCCTCTTATTTAATTAACTGTCCTCTATAAGAACTTAATGGATTTCTCAGGGAGTGTATTGCTCATGAAGGGTTTTATGCAGACTACCAATTAAGAACTATGCCAATGATCTATATGAATTAGAGAGTGCATTGTTTTAAGGCAACTGTAAAATATTAAGCAACCCCCAAAGTATAATTTGCATAAATAACTTGTTCACTTAAATACTAAAGTAGGTGACAGAAATTTGTAGGCAGGCCTTCCACTTGAGATTCAAAAGAACCATGATCTTTACACATGTTGAGTTTTCTACAAGGGCATGAAGTCCTCTGTATTTAGCCAGTACACAGAAAATCAGAGAGGGACAAGTGGACAGAAAGATTGTAAAAGCTTAGGTTTTGAGAGAGCTACTACTAAACAGTGTCTTCTGGAAATGCTAGAGCTGTTGTACTCATACAGCCACAGCAGCTGTAATTGCCTGAACAAGACTTACACAAAATCAAGCCAGTCAAAATTCCATCATGAACAGACGTGGGGCCCACAAGAACTCTCTGCTCACAGCTCTGGCGTTCTTGGCGGTGGATGATTACTGGGGAGGGAAAGTCAGTTTTCCTCAGGGATGTGGTCTCTGGTATGTTGGCCAAGTCCCAGTGGATGGCCCTACACCCATGAACATGTTCAGCACTTATTGGACTCAGTAGGTTACTTTTTTTTTTTTTAATTAAACAGGACATGAAGTTTGGAGGGGGACAAGATGGAGGAGAGCCTGGGAAGAGTTGGAGAGCCAATGAGGATTAGATATGAGCAAATACACTGCATTGGGGAAGGGAGAAGAAAATATAAAGAAAAACTGCATTATTATATACATGCGTGCAATTCTCAAAAGATAAATAATATAATTTTTAAATTTTTCCAATATAGAATGACACACAAGATTTCCGTTCATAATCTATTTTGATTAGAGCTTAATCACCCAAATGCAAAGAAGGCTAAGGAACATTAGCTGCCTGTGTGTTCTGACTGAAGAAGAAACATATATTGAATGGCTTGCCACTGTCTGCCATAGACAATCAACTAATACATCCCGCATTCTGAATTCTACTTGTAATTGCCATTATCATCAAGTAATCACACTTTGGTTCTGTGTATGTGGCGGGGAGATGGTTTTATATATATTATCCAAATGACTTGACCACAGAGGCCTAACTTCAGAATCATCCTGAGTTCAACACCAATATTCAAACTTCTAAAGTAGTTCCTACCTTGAATATCAATTCTAAGTGATTAGATTGACCCATAACAATCCAATCTGAAGCAGGGAGCTTACCTAAGAAAGATACTGAAAAGTGATAAGCAAGTTTGCTAAGTGCTCTGCCTTCAATGTGCATACTGATAAGACTGAAACTCCATGTATTAGAGAGCTATTGTTCAGACTCCCAAAGGTTTTGCATGGACAGGACAGAATCAATAATCATTGTCTTCAATTTGCCAGAATTCATAAAGCATATCAATAATTCTCTTTTGATCTCCAAAATTCACTTTGTCTAAAACAAAGCAGGGAAAGCCATCCTATCATATTCATTTTTTAAAATATGTGTTTGGAAACTGAACTCCTATGCATTTAAAGCTAAGACATGGAACTTAAACTCCCAATTCAAAGGCCATCTGTCTACCACAGTAAGATGGTAACAGTTCTTTAGAAGTGCTAAGACCTGGAGGCTGGAGAGATGGCTCAGTTGTTAAGAACAGTTGTTCTTCCTGAAGATGAGAGTTCTAGTCCCAGGCCCCACAGGGTCTGTAATTCCAGTTCCAAGGGATCTGACACCCTCTTCTGGTCTCCATGGACATTGCAAGACATCGGTGCACTTATACACATGCAGCTAACACACTCATACACAAAAACTAAAAATAATAAATAAACTTTTTTAAATGCTAAGACTTTAGTCATCTCTAAAACTACTGTTGTTTCTTGTTTCCACACAGATCATTTTTATTTGAACCATCTTAATACTTTTATTTAATAAAAGAAAAACCTACCACATATTACTCATGACCATGTTTGAATTCTCTCAGACATAACTCATAAACCCTGAGACTTTTTTGCGCGAAGTATTATGCACAGATCAGCAATACGAAAAATCCCTGGCAGGTTCTCAGTTCCATCTGTGACCCAGTAGATCAATTCCTCCTTTTAAACAAGATTCCCAAATGATGTTTGTGCAATGTGATCAGAACTACTGTATGGTATGTATTAGCATGTAAAAGAAGGAGATTATCTGATATAAAAGGAATTCCAAAAAAATAAATAAGTAAATAAATAAATAATATAAAGAAAAGTAGCTAGAAAATAAATGAAATGTAAAAACAGCCCATTTCTAGAAGAAATTTCTGGAATGTCAAGTACATTGCTAAACTTTTAAAATTTGA
>NW_008360297.1:1956922-1979725 GCF_000622305.1 Nannospalax galili
TCGAGGGCTTCGGCTTCCCCTGAAACTGGAGTTAAGGACGGTTCGTAGCCACCATGTGGGTGCTGGGAATCAAACCTGGGTCCTCTGCAAGAGCAGTCAGTGAGTGCTCTTAAGTGCTGAGCCATCTCTCCAGCCCTCGGCCCCTAATATTTTTCAGTTCAAAAGAGTTTGATTAAGAATTCTACTTCTGGGAATTCAGTCTTAAAAATTACTGGTTAAAGTGTTAAAGGCAAATGATGGCTTTGCATTACTCCACTTGAACTGTGAAAAGTGAAGGCATCTAATATTCATCTATAAAATAATAGATAACTGTGGTGTCTATTCATGGGAGCTATGCAATAATTTTAAAAACATCAGTGACATGAAAAAAAGGTGTCCATAGCATATTACTGAATGCCTAAAGAAAAAAATACAGAAGAGTAGAGATTGAATATACCTTCTCTGGAATATTTTTGCCTATATATGCATTATCTTAAGGAGTTTAAACACAAATTCATTCATGTTCATATATACCCTTTTCATGTATCATAAAGATAATTTTATGAAATGCCTTTAATTATCTTGTACATAAAACAAAGTTTCATGGTGTAGAATTTATTTATTTTTCTTTTTTATTAAATTTTTGCAAATTTCTTACAATAAATTTTTATCCTATTTCAATCATATCCCTTATCTTTACCTCTCTCTTACTACCCTGACCCAATTTCCTGTTTTTTAATGTATATATATTAGCAAGTAGATATGAAGCTATGATGTCAGCACCAGCTTGATTTCTCCTTGCTTTTTCTATGGTGTATGTATGTAATGTCTTCAGCAATAGGGTTATACTGTGAAGTTTGATGGATAACCAAGAACAGGGGCAATGACCAGAATTTTTTGAGGGTAAATGGGACCCCTAGTCAGTAGCTTCAGAAGAGGGTGTCCAGGGCTGGAGAGATAGCTCAGCGGTTAGAAGCACCGATTGCTCTTGCAGAGGACCCGGGTTTGATTCTCAGCACCCACATGGTGGCTACAAATCATCCTTAGCTCCAGTTCCAGGGGAATCTGATGCCCTCTTCTGACCTCCGTAGCATTGCATGACATGGGTGCACTCACATACATGCAGGCAATACATTCATACACATAAAATAAAAATAATAAAATAGAAAACAAAAAACAAAAAATAACAAAAAAGAGGGTGTCCATTTCTGGCATTGGGCTTTTACTTTGCTATTCTATGGTGTCTAGTAGGGGCAATGTCCATGTGTTATATGGTAACTCCTTTTATCTTTTTATAATGTATATCTATATATTTTAAAAAGCTTCTACAGTGGTATCTTTCCATACGTTTTTTTCTAAAGGCCTTTATTGCTAATTATTAGTACTCAAAAACTACCATCAAATTATATTGCATGAAAATCTCATAAATTCAATAAAAAACATTTATGAATTTTAAACTTTTTTCAAATTTGGATCTCTTCTGAATTTCTATTTTTTTTCAATTTTTGCTTAGACAGTAATAGCATAATCCTACTCCTATATTTTAAAGTTATATAGGATAAAATATTTGTGAAAGCTCAATAAAAATTAGACTTAAAAATCAGTGTATTTTATTTCATGAAAATTACACCTCAATACAATTTATTAAAAACACTGCTGTATGGATTATTATGTATTATTTGTTATGCATATTATGACATATAATTTGTGTTATATATGCAGCTTTGCTTGTGTGCTATATAGGTATGTATGCATGTGTATATTGTCATTAGTATATCTTACATATAGATTTTCAAGTCTAGAAAATGATATGAAAGGAAAAAAATTAACTTTATAAGGAGCCTAGAAAAGGAATAAAGTGTATTAATGATCCTTTTTTACAAGAATGTAAATTTTTTGGTAATATCAAAGCACAAGTTATAACTATCAGTGTAAAGGGGTAGTAACCATTTCCACTGAGCCTGAATCAGTATAGAAACCCAAGTCTAACCACAAACCTAGCCTGCTGGAAACTGCCTCATTAATTGTTTACCATTTGTTGCTTCCATTGAGTAAGATTAGTTGCTTGGTCTCTGGTGTGAAAGCCTTCATTTATAAAGCTGTCAACATTACCCACATAATGGCCACACTAGTCCTCCACAAATGCCTGTTCATTGTTTCATATATCATCAGTGAGAAACCATAAACATCGGTTCTGTGCCAACAACTGTATGGGAATTTGATACAGGAAAAAAAAGATATTATTTCCAGCTCCCAGTCTTATCTTCCTGCTTAAAACCATTCTGTACTAGGTAATAAGATAAATCTAAATCTGCTAACCCAATTTTAAATATCCATCTTCCTGCCGTCATTCATCGTTATCATTGTTTTCCTTCGCTTTTTGTCTGGTCTGGCTAGAGTAGTCTTTATGCTGTCCTAAAAATGCCACAGTCTTTGTTTCTTCAATTCACTCACCCTTACTATGGCATTTTCTCTTCTAGTCGATGCACACCCGGCCTTGTCCTCTCCATTAAATCAATGCTAAGCCCACAAACCTTCTACCACCTCCCATCCCTTTATCTTGCTTAATTTGTCATATGGTCTTACCTTTGTCTGAGAGAGGGAGTCATGACTCACCTTTCTCACTTCCCCATTACCAAATACAATGCCAAGTACTTACGGATGATTAACGGACATCTTTCAATGCTTTATTACTTTATAATTTTTAGGTATTGAAAAAAGATAGAAAATTAAAGTTTTTCCCCATAAGGAGGCAGCTCCTTGTCCCTGTTTACAAAGAGAAGAACAGAGGTTTAGTGAGTTTAAGCAATGTGGTCACGTTTATATAGTTCATAAGAAATAGCACTAGGCTTCAAGCCTATTTTTGAGTGTGTCTAAAGCCCACATCTTTCCTTTATAACTCTGTCTTCTCACTTGCCACACAGAAGACCTCATTGAATTCTCAGGTTGCTGTCTCAAGAAATATCTGTTGATTGATTAATGACATTTTCAGTAGCAATGTGGTTCAATGAAAGGGTTTCCCACAGTTGAATTTGATGAAAGGTCCCTGCTGTGCTCAAACGAGCTAAATCTACTTCAAAACTCAGTTTCTTCACGAAATCATTAGTCTTGGACCCAAACAGCGTATGACACTTAATGTGAAATTTCTATAATTGTAGTGCTTAGAAAGAAAGTCTGAACAGAGAAGATGCTCAACAGCATATCATAAACAAGAAGTCAAAGATACAAAGGAAAGAAACAATATTAAATTTGTAAGGAAAAATTGCCAACTCATGTACAAAGGTAAACATGGGAGAATAACACCAACTCTTTCATCAGCAATTCTAAAAGCCTGGACAGCATGGACAATACCTTTCAAACCATGAAAGTAAACAACCGACAACCAAGACTGCTAAACACAGCAAAGCTATCTGAAAATTGATGGAGAGTCTGTTGGGTATGGTAAAGCATGTCCTTAATGCCAGCATCTGGCTGGCAGAGGCAGGCAGATCTTTATGAGTTCAAGGCCAGCTACATGGTTATTTCTAGGCCAGCCTAGGCCAGCCAGGGCTACAAAGTGAGACCATGTCTCAAAAAAAAAAAAAAAAAAAAAAAAAAAAAAAAAAAAAATAAAAAAAAAAAAAAAAAAAAAGAAAAAAAAAAGTTGGAGAAATAAGATATTTCAAGAAAAAAACACAAGCTAGTGAAATTCATGACAACCAAGTCAGTACTACAGAAAACACTTAAAAGAATACTATACACAGAGGAAGAAGAAAGAGAAGAAAGAGTTCAAATCACAAGAGCACAGTAAAAAAAAATACATTTAATTAGAATAAATGAACAAGGGAAAACTAGAGAAGAATCTGTCATATCTGAGATATTTCAAGAAAAAAACACAAGCTAGTGAAATTCATGACAACCAAGTCAGTACTACAGAAAACACTTAAAAGAATACTATACACAGAGGAAGAAGAAAGAGAAGAAAGAGTTCAAATCACAAGAGCACAGTAAAAAAAAATACATTTAATTAGAATAAATGAACAAGGGAAAACTAGAGAAGAATCTGTCATATCTGACACAGTAAACCAGGAAACCCCTAATGATAGCAGGAGAGGATGAAAGAAACAAACTGGAATCCAGTCAATCAGAAAAACAGCTAACAAAATGATAGGAATTGGCAGATCCCTCTAAATAATAACCATAAATGCAGAGACTCGATTAACTACTAAAAAGATGCAGAGTAGCTGAATGGACTAAAAACTAAGATCCAAATGCCTACCCTCTCTACAAAACACACCTCCCAGGCAAAGACAGTAACAAACTCAGAGTTAAGGGATGAGAATCAACCTATCTAGCATATGGAACATGAAGACAACCTGGTATAGCTATTCTGATAAAGTAAAGATAAAGAAGGCCACTGCATATTAATAAAGAGGGCAGTCTGCGTATCAAGAAGATATACTCACTGTAAATATACACGCAAGAAATGATAGGGCTTAGTTTCATAAAACAAATGCTAATGGTTACTGAAATGGCCAAACTGACTCCATTTTCTTGTAGCTGACTTTTGCTTTACTTTGTGTTTCTGCCTGGCCACTCCCTCTGCACTCATCCAGGCAGATGGATCCCATGAAGACTGCACCTGCATTTGAGTTTTAGGGTGGTACATTGTTTCTATAATAATGGGAAACTTACATCCAGGCAAAATGTACTCTCCCAGGTATTCCTACTACTCCAGAAAGTCCATTGATTTTCAATTCTTAGAAACTTGTTTTTCAGAGCAGAAACTTAGAAATTTTTGTTAGCTGACCTGCCCCTGGTATGGTGTAACCATGGTTATTGGCTTTGCCCCTGGCATTATATAATTGTGGATTTAAGATTTATATACCTTGTTCTGCCTCTCCTCCGAGTCAAGAGTTCTTTTGGACATGAGCTTATTCTCGACTGCCAACTAATTAAAGAACTCTTAATTTGACCATCACTATGTGGTATTCCTCTGTGCCTCGCATTTGCTATAACAGTTACAAAAGGTCACATAGACCCTAATAAAATACCAGACTCTAAACTTCAGATAGATCAGATCATCCAAACTCAAAAACCAAAAGGAAATTTCAGATCCAAAGTACACCATAGCTAACTGGATTTAAGACACATGTACAGAATATTATATAAAACAGACATGGAATACATATTATTCTTAGCAGACCATGGTATCTTTTCTAAGATAGATCCATTGTACATCATAAAATAAGCTCTAAAAAATACAAAAGATTCATAATAACTTCTTACATTTTATAAAAATCACAAAACTCAAATAGAAGTCAAGAAAGAAAGAAGCTTCAGAAACTGCACAAATACTTGTAGGTTAACAGTATGATCTTGAAACGAGTGTTAAACACACAATGAGTGTGTCGTTTAAGAAAATGGGGAAGAAATTTAAAACTTCATAAAATCAAGTGAAAATGAAAACTCAATTGATCAGAACCCCTGGGATAAAGCAAAGGAGTTTTAAGAGGAAAATTCATTCACAAAGATCTCAAAAACATACACCGATCTATTCCAAGATATTTTTTGAGGCTAATATGAATGGGATTGTTTCCCTGGATTTTCTAAGTATGGCTGTTGTTTGTACATAGGATTGCTACTGATTTTTGTGTGTTCATTATTTATCCTTCTACTTTGTAGAATGTGTTTATTAGCTCAAAGAGTTGTCTGGTGGCAGCTTTAGTTTTCTATGTGTTATCTGCAAATAAGGAGATTTTTGTTCTTTGTTTCGAATTTTTAGTCCCTTTATCTCCTTCACTTTCTTATTTCTCTAGCTAACTTCAGGCACTATATTGAATAGGAATAGAGAGAGCAGACATGCATGTCTTGTTCCTGGTTGTAGTAGAAATGCTTTGAGTTTTTCTGTTTATCATGATGTTGGCTGTGGGCTTATTGCATATTGCCTTTATTATGTTGATATATGTCCCTTGCATCTCTATTCTCCATGAATTTATCATGAAGGAATGTTGAATTTTGCGAAATGTCTTTTCTGCACCTAATAAGATAATCATGTGATTTCTGTTCTGAATCTATTTATGCAGAGAATTATATTTATGGATTTACATATGTTGAACCAGCCCTGCATCGGTGGCATGAGGCCTACCTGATCATGGTAGATGATTTTCTAAAATGTACTTGATTTGATTTGTATTTTATTGAGAATTTTATGTAACAAATTCATCAGGGAAATTAGCCTATAGTTTTCTTTTTTGTTGAGTCTTTGACTGTCTTTGATATCAGAGTAATGCTGGCTTCATGAAAAAGATTTGGAAGTGTTCTTTCCTTTTCTATTTTACAGAATAATTTGAGAAGTATTGGTGTTCATTCTTCTCAAAGTTCTGATAGAATTCTACACAGAATCCATCTGATCCTGGGCTTTTTATTAGTTGGGAGATTTTTAATTCCTGCTTCTATCTCACTTTTTTTAATGTGTCTATTTAATTTATCAATTTCATCTTGATTTAACTTTGGTAGACCATATATAGAGAAATTAGTCTATTTCTTTTAAATTTTCCAGTTTAGTGAAGTATAATTTTTTAGTCAAGTATAAATTTTTAAAGATGTCCTTGTCAGCCTAAAAATTTCCTCATCATGTGTTATAATGTTTCCCTTTCATCTTTGATTTTATTTCTATAATTTCCGGCTAAACTGACTAAAGCTTTATCAGTCTTGTTAATCATTTCAAAGAACAGCTCTTCATTCATTGATTTTTTGTATTGTTTTTGTTTTTCATTTGTATTTTATTAATTCCAGTCCTGATTTTGTTTCTCTCCTCCTGACTACTTTTAGGGTAGGTTTTTGTTTGTTTTTGGTTTTCCAAGGCCTTCAGAGAGACATCATTAAGTGATTAATATGAGATATCCCTAATCTTTCGATGTAGGCACTTAGGGTTATAAACTTGTATAATAAACATTTTTAAATATTAAAGAAGATAACAGGAGATAGAAAGACCTCTACTGGTTATAGATTGCTAATATTAATATTGTGAAAATGGTCATCCTACCAAAAGCAATCTACAGATAAAAGACATCCCCCCATTAAAATTCCAACATAATTAGTTACAGAAATTGAAAAAAATCTCAAATTTCAAATGGAAACATAAAAAAATACAGGATAGTAAAAACCATCCTGAAAATTAAAAGAATCGGAGGCATCATCATTTCTGATTTCAAAATTATACTGTAGAACTACAGGAATAAAAACAACATGGTACTAGTGTAACAACAGACAAGTTGATCAGTGGAATGGAATTGAGAACCCAGATTTAAGTCCATACACTTACAGCATCTGATATTTTACAAAGGGAACAAATATATACATTATAGAAATGATATCTCCAATAAGTGGTACTGTTCAAACTGAATAGGTATATTCATACACAACACATAATAATAATAATAATAATAATAATAATAATAATTAATTTTAGTTAGCCAAAAAATTTCAAGTCTGAAATAATAGAATTCAAACTTAACCCCTTGCTTCTAATGCAAGAATGAAGTGCTGTTGCCCATCACTCTGCTTCTAGACGTTCACTCTGGCAATCCCTTAGACATGTAGAGGTAGCACTGTTTTGAACATTCTGCCTTGATTCATCTCCTGGCAATTGAACCATTGGCACACCATCCCAGACTGCTGGAATCCCTAGGAGCCCTGGGCACCATGATGACAGTAGACAAGCACTAGTTGTTTTGAAGTTGCCAAGCTGAGTCCCAGGTTATAATGACTTAGATCTGAAACGTCCTTCAAAAACTCATGTATTGAACATTTCATCTCCAACACAGCAGTGTTCAGAAGTAGTATATTTGGAAGGTGAGTAGATTATGAGTAAAAGTTTCAGCCCTTGACAGAAACATAATTTAGTGCTCTACTGAGAGATGATGAAAACTTAAGACATTGAGAATAATGGTTTCTTGAAGTCATTCACAGCTCTCTCTCTCTCTCTCTCTCTCTCACACACACACACACACACACACACACACACACACAAACGTATCTTGTCTTGCCCTCTTTCCTTTTTCCTTTCTCTCACTTTCCCTCTCCCCCTCTCCCCTTGCTGATTGACATCAGATAAAACTCTTTCCTCTACCACATCCCTCTGTAGTGATGTAGAGCCTCACCAGCCTCACCACAGGGCCATAAATAACATAGCCAAGGACAGACAACTTTGAAACTGTGGGCCAAAATAAATCTTTGCTCCTTTATGCCAATTTCTTGGGTGTTTTGACATGGTGACAGAGAGCTAATGAGCACACAGGTGCAGCCCCCACTAAGGAGGAGTCATTCGTGGGAAAACTATTCAACATTTCCAGTTTGTTCAATGTTGCAATGGCAATAATTTCACCATTCCTACCTCCTAACAGAGGCTACAGGGAACCAAGAGGGTTTTACTTATAGAAAAGGTGTGGATACCACAAATCCCTGTCTTTAGGGTAAAGGGCCGATGTCATTAGTGGAGACAAAATGTTGCATGAACAAAGCATTGGGCTGAAAATTAGCAGACAAGGAGCTCCACTCCTGACTGAGCTGCTAAATCTCTTCATGGAATCACAAAGCCCGTGAGTCACAGTGACATTTACAAGTCTCCTTCATTTAAAAACAAAGTCCAGGGGAAAAAGTTGAGAACCTAAAACACATATCCCATAATCTTTCAGTCCATGTTAGCTAGACCATCTGGTAATTGTAGGATTCTAAACAGAATATTTACCATTAGTGACTACTCAGTTTGGGTACCCAAAGCATCTTTGACATTTCTTTTTATTATTTTTAAGTCTACTGTTATTTTTAACTTTCTGATGTATTTCTCTGATTCTTTGAAAATTGTATATTGTATTTTGATCATATTCACCCCCAACTCCTCTAACTCTTCGAAGTTCCACCTCTACCTCCCAACCCCCAACTTTGTGTCCTCTTTTCTTATTTTTATTTTTTAATAACTCACTCTATTCTTCAGAAGTCATCAACTGTCCACAGCTCCTCATCTTGGAATGGGGGCACATGAACCCCATCCCACTCCATGCTGGAATGTTGATTGACTTGATCTTGTGCAGGTTTTATGCAGGCAACCACAGCTGCTGTGAGTTCATGAATGAAGTGATTCTGTCATGTCCTGAAGACAGTGTTTCCCTTCAGTCCTTTCTGACCTCTGGCTCTTACAATTTTTCCATCCCCTCTTCCAAACTAGCCACCGAGCCATGGGAAGGAGTATGATATAGATGTGACATTTGTGAAAACACACTCCACAGTCATTATTTCCTGTACTTTGACTACATTAACCACCATCCTCTGTAAATGGAGACTTCTTTGATGAGATCTCTCTGAGAGGTTCACTAATCTATAAGTAGAGAGCTATAAATTTAGCAGGTAGTTTCATACTATGTCCATTTACTGCTACAAAATAATAGTAGTAGGCTCACACCTGGAGCCTGTGAACTCCCCAGTCATAGGTCCTTGGCCAGGTTTATAGTACCAAGCTTGTGTTTCCTCCTGTGGAGTGGACCTTAAATCCAATCATAAAATAGTTGGTTACCCTATAACATTCATGCCACTGTTGCACCCATTGCATAGTATAAAAAGTAACTTCCTGATTTAAGCGCCTTTTAGTCCTCTAAACTCACCTCAAAGTCAATTTTAAACTGTCATTCATTTTAAAAAAGGCCTTCAGTGAGCAATCAACTTATTTTGATCCTAGTAGGTCATAGAAATTTAGAGCTGATAAAGAACTCAGGAATCAAAGCCAAACTATATGCCACAGAAAGAAGAAAAAAGACAATACCAAGGCCACACACTTAGCTGAAGGAAGAGACAAGATAAGACCTCAGAGCTTCTGGTTTTCAATCCATTCAAGTTTATGACTGGATTTCTGTATCTCCAGCTATAAAGAAGAAAAATACTACAGTCTTCTATCAATGCTATATAAGAGGGAAAAAAGTGGCTGTAATATGTTTGATTTGAATAAGTAAATATGTTCTTCCTGAAAGTCTTGACCAGATTCTTCAGAATCTAAGACCATAGTGTAATTCTTACTAGTGCCACCAAATCAGTATACTTTGAACTGGGCTATTCAAACTTGTAATTTGTATAGTTCATTAAACTGTCTAGTTAAGGGGCTGGTGAAAAGTTAAATCCCTGTGAGCACTGAGGCCATACAATTCAAGGCTGAGAATGATATGGCATATAGACTATTCTGTCACATGCAACTCAAAAACTCGTTCTCCTTGTTTTGTGAAGTAGACAAACTTACTTAGAGCTATGCATTAGAGGGACTTCAGAAAAGAAAATGCCTTTGCTCCCCTTATTGATTTGGTACTAGGACAAAAATCAGTGGTAATATTACAAAAAGAAGAAGGAATACTGAGCATTAAAATACTGAAGTCTGTATTTCAATGTGACCACTTACTATCAATGTGGTTTTGAGCAAGCCACCTGGTTTCTTAGCCTAGGGTCCTTACAAGCAAATCAGGCATCATATTAGTATCTGTCTTATATGTGCTTGTGTGAGAACTAAAACAGTCAATGTAAATTGCTTAATACAACGGCTATTATATGGTTAGTTCCTACAAAGTTAAATCATGTTCTATTGTTGAAAGCAAAGAGTGTTTGCTCGGTGGTAAAGTTGTGTATCTTGAATTAGCATCTTGAGTCACTGGACAAGAATTTCAGAACTTCATCACCTAAGTTCTTCACATAATCGATAACTTTGGGGGCTTAAATAATATTATAGTCTCCAAATTCAACATCTAAGCTCTATGATATGATGGAAATCTCCCATCTTCTTGGAACATTAATAAAGAATAAGAGAGGCAAGGACAGAGCTCATGAACCCATGAGTGTAGCAACACGGTCTGTTTGGCAGTTCGCATTCTGGTCCTATCTACTTACTGGTGAAAATATCTCAGGAGTAGTGTGGGTGCCCTGATGACATCACTGAGCCACTTGGCAAGGGTTAGTCATCTTGCCAAGCACCCTAACTCCTTACTACATCCTGCCCCTTCACTGTGGAGCTGTGAAAATTCCAGGCCTTCTGGGACTGACATTCCATCTGCAAAATGAGATGGTGGTCTAAATTATTCCTATGTCTCTTGCAGCTTATATTTTTTCAATTGCTGTACTTAATAATATTTCCCCCAATGTGAGGAGAGCCTCATTGATTTCTAGAGCAACTCACACATAGCAATTAAAAAGCATTAGCAGTCAGTGAGAGATAAGATTTACATCAATTTCAACAACAATAAATTACAGAAACCCAAAGCTCCTATACAGAAAACAAAATCTTTCAGATTCTCAGTAGGTAACTTGATGTGGCAGGTCAGATAGGTTTGTCCAGGCCAAAAGTTAAGCTTAGAAGCACTGCAACCAGGCCTTTCACTGGCTTTCCACTCTACCCTGGCTATCACAGAAGTTGCTTGTAGTTCCCCTGGAAGAGAATTGGGTTTATGTTCCTTCAGGTCATGACAGATTGTTAAAGACAAATAATGCACAAACATAGCCTATGCTCAGGCCCCATTGAGACTTCTGTCACTTAACAAAATAATGCTCAGTCCTGGCCAAAGAAGAGGAATGCCCAGATATTCTAAATATGACCTCAAACTGGGACCAAATGTTTTTAAAGCAGTCCCAGATGCACTATTATTTTTTGCAGATTATCTGCAGATATATTATCTTTGTAGGGATTATACCTAAAGAAAATCCAAACAAAATCCATCAGCATCAAACAAAATTCCTAGCAATAGAAGGCATTTGGTACTTTGTTCTTGCATAAATAAATTTATGCAGATTATCTGGGGCTCCTTGCTCTACAAAGGAATGCACTGCCAAATTATGTTGAAGGATCTATTAAGTCTGGGGGCCTTGTTTGTTTATGATTTGTGATGGCTTTCTCTGGTTGTTATAGTCCTGTTACCTTCTTCTCATCTCTCTACTCTGTGATCTATATTGTCTGGGAGGTACCAGAAGAAAAGTAAATATCAGGTAAGAAAAGTTGTGTGATTTACCTCTCATTGGATTTGCATTCTCATGCCTTCTTGACTCTGGGTTAGTTTGCTTTCTACTGAGTCCCAGCTCCTGTGCTGTTGATCAGCTTCTACAACCTGAGATTGTAGATGTAGATGCTTCCAGCAGCATCACTCTTCTCTGGTCCTGCTTCTAGATCTCATGGCTTCCCATGGTTGTCCTAAGTCCTGGGGTGTATAGCCCCTGCTGGTTATTTAATCATTCCCTCTTCTGAATGTAAGCTCTTCATTATGCTCAGTCCTAGCTCCTTGGCTTTAAAAAATAAATTACAGAAGCAGTAAGTACCACAAACCTCCCACAAGAGTCATCAGAGCAGTAAGACTTGTTCTATGGAAGGGACTACATGCCTGGTGCTGTAAACCTGATCAAAACCCTGTTACTAAGGGGGAGGGGGTCACAGGTCCTATAGGAGAATGTGCTGCTGATGTTTTGTAAAGTGAACATGTATTCAAACCGCCTTCTAAATGTTTATTTTTATACCATAGATTTGTGCTCCTCTCTACCTTGGTCAGAGAAGGTTCTGTATGCAGTGGGCAGCTGTTACTGCAGAAATTCAACACTAGGCAAAATGCTAAGAAGTGACTGTTGTGTGCTCAGACTAAACAAGACACTTAACACTGCCCCCTCCAAAACCAAGGGAACATTGTGGAAGACGGGGAGGAAACAATGTAACAGTTGGGACATTGACGAGAGCATTATAAAACACTATCCTCTGTGTATTTCATACCCATTATGAACACACAGCAGCTGTGGTCACCTTCCCAAGACCCACACCAAAAGGCATGAAAGTAGGAGAGGGAGTTATTAGGAATGAAAGAAGGATAAGATAAGGTAATGGGAAGGAGGCTAAATATGATCCCAGTACACCTTCACATCTGAACTTGTCCAAAATTAAAATAATACAAGAAATATGGTTGTTATAGAAAGTAAGCGTGGCTAGACTCTGATGGAGCTCTCACCAAAAGTCCGTACTTTGGAGCAACAGACACTGAATGTCTCTCCTCTTGTCCCACTGTCATTTGGCAGTCTAGAAGGAATGTACTTTGACCCCACCTTTCCTCTGGTCCTTGGTGGACATGTTGTGCTAAGCACATATACAATTTAGACATCATTTGTAACACTGCCTCAACAATCCTCACATTGTATTTGAATTACTGTCTTAGCAGTCTTCTTATTGAACTGCATATTCTACTCCATATGTTGGGCCTTGCTGGTTGTTCTTGGTCTAAAATGCAGCCAAATCAAACCAACTGTCTAGGAGTCTATGCAATATTTCCCTGACTTTACAAAAAAAGAAATAGAGATTCAGAAAGGTGAAGTCACTTACAGAAGATCACACCATAAGACACTTGAAACTAGAATTCATTAATAAGAACTGGGTTTTCTGAAGCCAAATCTTACAGCAGAGGGTTAGCACCAAGCTAATTAGGGAAAGGGGGAATATGGACTTGAAACACCACAGTTCCTGGCAGCCTCTGTGCAGGTGTCACTTTGAGCCTCCACAGATCTCTGTGTGAGCCCCTTCCCCACCAGTCAGAAAGCTAAGCTTATCTGTGGTATTTAAAGGTCCAAGAAATTGGGCAAAGTTCCTTGTGGAGATGGAGAATGTTGTCTGCTCTGTCAAATTTCAAAATCTTGCATTAGTTGTCTTATTTTTTTAATATCTTACATTCTAAAAATATAGTCTCTAGACCCACCAGGAAATTCCCTCTTGTCACTGAAATGGTCCAGGGAAACCCCAGAGAGAACAAAAGTTCAAGGTAAACAAAGATAACAGCCTCTGGTCTTTAGGATTCTCTGCAGAGGCGAGGAATGGCTGAGGCCATGGAGGATAGTCAGAAGCCATTCCCTAGCACTTACAGAAAGGTAACCTTGAGGTGAACATTCACCTGCAGATTCAAGGTGTGGGCATCAGGTGACAATCCCAGCCCCACCACAGTGATGTTCTCTCACGTCCTGTTCATACAAGAAGACAAGTTTCCTCATGCCCACTTCATTCTAATTAGCCCTACACTGTTCCCCTTGAAGTCTTCACTGATTACTGCTGTCTCCACTGATCCATCCCCTCTATTGCCTGAGATTTAGTGGACACCTGCATGGTGTCTCACTGACCCTCTTCTAGACTGATCCATTTGAGCTCAGGGTTATACCTCAGAGCTTCATACCCCCCACAATATTTCACATGCTGTTCTGTGCACAGTCAGTCATCAACAAATGCAAAGCAATGAAATGTCTAGGCTTGTACATAGTGAGGTGTGAGTGCTCCACATATAACACAATCTTAAAATCAACTGTCAGAGGTTTCTACATTCCAACCTTGGTGATTCTGGAGGAGGAGGGCAGCAGCTTCCTGAAGCTACTGTCTGTGTCAGAAGTGAGCTCCCTCCAAAGCATCCCCCACAAGCATGTCATGGTACTGACATAAGATATATCTGATTCTGGATGCCCTTCCCGTCCAGGGCATCTACTTTGGAATGGGCTGGGCTGATCTGGGCCATGTTAGAACTGGGCCCCATTTCTCTGCCCCCCACATTAAAGCACCTGAATAAGAAAGAGAACTAGGTAGAGCTTTTCCTAACTATAGCTTTGTTTAAGTTATAAATTGGCAATTCAAAGTCACTTTCTTATGGGTCTTCACTCTCTTATAGGTGGTGTCTTTTCAAACTGGAAGGAACAATTGAGCAATGACTGTAGAACTGCATTGGAAACGAACACATCACCCCAGCTCATCATCTGTCTCCTATTTCCTTCTAGAGAGTCAGTAAATGCACAAATTGTTTTTGTACATTTTTAGTTTCTATGTTTACTATTTCTCCCCACCCAACTCAATTAAATGTAGCCAACAGACTATCAGTCTTTGTGTCCTACCTTTCTAGAAAATAATCAGACCTTCAGTGAATACTTTACCAATGGAAATGCCAAACACATATGTTCAATGTTTACAAGGAAGTTTTAGTGAGCATTTTATGGAAGGTCTTGGCAAGAAGCTAGTTGTGACTAAGTAATGTCATTTTCTCCAAGAAGATCATTGCAAAAAATTTGAGGTCTTAAGAGAAACTACACATGAGGTTATGTCCACAAGCTTGGGTAACATTTGGAAAAATCAGACTCTAGAAGCCTGCTCTCAAAGAAGACTTTAGCTCTCCCACATAAAAGGCTTTGATTCACACAAGATATCAAAGTCAGAATAGACAAACATCAGTTTGAATCATATGATGGAAAGCCATCCAGCTCTGGTACTGTCAGCACCAGGACCATCCTCTTAGGAGGAAACAAGAGTCAGCATCAGGTGTTAGTCACAATAGCCAAGTTACAGAAGCAGCCTAGATATCCATCAACATGAATGTACAAAGAACAGGTGATATGTATGCACAATGGAGACTTACTTAGCCATAAAGAATGAAATTAGATGTTTGCAGAGAAAAGATGCAACTGGAGATTATCATGTTAAGTGAAACAAGCCAGACTCAGAAAAACAAATATGAATGTTTTCTTTCATGTGTGGAGGCTGCATGGAAAGAGGGAGAAATGGGGAAGGAGGAAAAGGAGGAGGATGAGGAAGAGGAGGAGAGGGCAGGGAAAGAGAGCAGGATATTTGAAAAGACAAAGGAGACCGACAGGAGGTAAGAGATGGAAGAAAGGCAATGATCAGATAGTAAAATGATCAAAATATATTGTGCACATGTATGAAAATGTTATCATGAAATATGTTATTTTGCACATGAATATACACTAATAAAATGGAGAAAAAAGAAACTTGGGGGAATTGAAGAGCACACTACCTTGCTGTGAACACTACATAATAGAAAATGTCATTTCATAATACTTTTATATTGATGGAAACTATCAATGGCATAAAGCTATCATGTCCATGAAGCATTTCTTCTGTGATGTCACATCAGTGCATTTCTTCAAATGTTGAGCATCTACCACACAGTGAGACTGGTTGGTACTGGGAAATCTGTCCAGACCCCACAGTATTTGGAACTGTTTGAAAGTATAATTATGAGTAAAAAGTCCATGAATAGCTCTTTATTTATAGTTTTTTGATCATCATTTTTCTTCTTTCTGAAAAGAATATCTGAGTAAATGAACAGGATAACAAGATCACTATTGGAGTCCTGGGTCCAGATCGCTATTCTGATGTCAAGTTATGGTTGTTTTCTAGCTTATAGAGTAAAATTTTATTGGCCAAAAAATTCCTATGTAGTGTTCTATGTTAGTCCAACAAACCTCAACCAAGTTCCCACTGTCCACAAGGCCAAGTACTGGGGGCTTTAGAAAAGAATGGACCTAGTTCCTGCAATCCAGAAGACAACGCTGTGTTAAAGATATAAATTACTCAGTTCTTCATAACAAAACAATATAATACATGCTATATAACATTGTAGTGGGCAATGCCAGAACACATACATAGTAGTATCTCCATAAAATTATAAGAGTGCTAAACATTCCCATTGCCTTGTGATGTCTTAGCTGTTGTAAGCTCATACCACAATAGGTTATTTACATGTTACTGGTGATACTTTTGAAACAAAACCTACTACCTATAAATCTGGATGTATAACACAAACAATGTATATATTACATAATATTTGATAATAATAAATAACCATGTTACTATTTTATGTTGAGAGAAGAGTTATCCTTTGAGGTCAGACTGAGTCACCATCTCTGATCAAGTTGCCAAAAGACAAATACATAAAGGTGAAAGTAATTAATCCATTGTCTGGAGCCAGAGGCAGAAAGAGGAGGGTCAGGGTGAGAAAACAAGAGGTAGGTAGGAAGTTGGAAAAGAATGGCAAATGACCTCTGGTAATTATGGTGTTTCTTATTTTGTCATCAAAATGTTCTAAAGTTAATTGTGATGTTGATTTCACAACTCTATGAATGTAATAATATTAAGAATCATTGGGTTATACACTTGAAGTAAATAATGAATCAATGTTTGTGTGATACATGTATTGTTTCTTAATAAAGCTTCTTTACAAAGAAAAAAACAGTTGCCAGTGTAGCAACTGGTTTGATATGTATGACTTGAGTAAATTTCACTCTACACTGCTTTCTAGGTTCACGTCCCCAGAGCTTTAGAAACCAAACAGATAAGTCACTGTACTAACTAAACTGAATCATTTCTCTGGGAGAGGAGATACTAGAAATCAAACCCTCAACCCTTCCCTCCTTCCTTGTCTTGTGATGATTGTGTAGATTAGCAATAGTGACCCAAACATGAGGCATCCTTTAATGAAAATGAAATGAGTCTTCTTTGCTTTCCAATGAAAGTGGCTGATGTCTACTTAAGAATCAAAACTACAATTCATACTCATTGGCCCTAGACTCCCATCAACAGAACTAATCTACCCCAGACCCATAAACAACCAAATTGCAGAATGAAGTAGAACCAGACTTTATTTTATCTTGCCAAAAGAATGGTATGATAAGTTCAGCTGCCAATGGCTCGATCCACGATATTACAGTAAAATGAAAATCAGTGCCTCTTGCTCCTAAACATAACCACAATATTTTTATGGATCCAACTTTCAAAAGCTATGATAGTAAACATATTGTTCATATTGATTTTGGCAACTTCCACAGATGCTGTATATGTCTTTCTGCCACCCAATAAATCACCCAACCTTGCCACTTCATCAATGACTCCAAACATATAAAGAGAATCTGCATGAGAAAAATCCCCTTTCCTATAAAACCAAGATCTCCACATATAGGAATGTCATATGGGAAAAGTACTTCCAAATGAAAACTTTTAAAAATTTATACAGGAATTATCTCATTGTTTGGGTATCAAATAAAGGATAAATGTGTATAATAGTGGGTGATTTTGAAACTTTCTCTTCTCTATACAAAATGGAATGGATCCCAATATAAGAACCTGGAGGAACCAGGGTTTAGTTAATTATGTGGACTTGGAAATTAGCAGAATTCTTGGAAAATGGAAGAACACAACTATTTTTAAAAGATTAAATGGAAGACTGAGTCACATTGGGGGGCACACAATAAATCTTGTGTGCCAACACTGAGTGGTGTTATAAACCTCCACACCCCATTCCCCCTTTTTCCATATCCATAAATACACATAAGGACATGCACACATACAGTCAGCTTTTCTAAGCTATTATACACAAAGAAGGGGAAGTACAAGATATGAGATTGTAGATGGGAACTGCATTTTAGAAAAACTAAGAAAAACCCAAGATTCTCACCTCTGGAGTCTACTTGTCCTGAGAGATGATGGATCAGAGACAGGTGGAAGTAAAATAAGCACTATTATGACATGTCTTCAAGTCAAATGGACTTTAAAACCCAAGGGTTATGGGGCTGGAGAAGATGGCCCATGTTCAGAGTATTTGCTGCTTTTTCAGAGGGCCTGGGTTTGGTTCCTAGCACCCACATGGTGGCTTACAACTGCCTGCAAATTCAGTTCCAGGGGGTCGAGAGGGGGAATCTGATTCCCCCTTCTGTCCTCCACAAGCATCAGTCAAACATGTGGAATGCATACAGATATACGGGTGCTTATACATACACGTAAAATAAAATACACAATTTTTTAAATTGGGAACTGGTAATACCTGTCTTTTATTATCCCCCCTCTCTTGAGTTCCTTCTTTCCCTTTACCCCCATGTTTCCTTGAATGATACTTCTTCCTCCCTTACCAGTTAAATACCCTCATTTTCCCCATTTCCCCCTTGGCAACACCTGACTCACACTATCCTCCTGTCTTGAGCTCCCTCTCTCCCTTTACCTTCATGGTGGTCTTCTTTAAGGGTGTGAGGCTAGATAGGCTGACCAGGCTCCAGTGGATGAATTCTCACTGAAGGACATCTGTGACACAGACTTGACCTGATAGGTCTTAACATATATGACAGATGTATGAAATTCGGTGGTGGGGTTATGAGGCAGGGTACAGATAGAGGGGAGGATCTAAATATGATTCAGATATATGAAATACACAACAATTCAATGAAAATACATTTTGAAAAAAATTCAGGATTGGAAGCATACATTCAATGTTCTGCTTTTTTTAAAGTCTATTTTATTGTTGTTTACAAGTTATTTAGCAAATTAAGATATAAAATGAGCCTATTTAGAATCTCATTTTTTTTTCTTTTCCAGAGAAAACATAGAGAAGGCCATGAGGACTTCACAGTGAAGTCCTGCTACCAAACAGATACTAGATGATCTCAAACCCAAAACCCTCACTGGTCATATTTATTTCCCCAACATTTTTTAGCAGACACTGACTGTGGAAGACTAAACTCAGAGATCATTTTTATATAAGTGTCTCACTGATTTTATGATTTCTTGGTGCTCATAAAGGTCTTGAATTCCTTTGCAAACAGCAAAACATATTTCCTCTTTGTAGAGTACCAAAAGTTCATACCAAAGACCACAGCGAAATATTCCTGGCTTGTACCAGCTAGTAACTTGTCCTAAGTCACTAGAAGCAACCATTTCACAAACATGAAAACACTCGGGTATTAATGAAAAATAGAAAAAGACGTGGTTTGAACCTTGATCTTGGAAATCTCCTGGCTAGAGAATTGCCTCAATGACTGAATACACCAATCGATATCCATTAAAGAGTCAATAATTTTATTTAAAAAATGAAAATTGTGATTTATTTTACACTTTCAGATTCTGACTTACATTTAAAAGAATAATGTTAATGACAAACACCAAAGCCTCTTTCCTTTCCTGGCCTCCTATGAGAACTTCAGTATTGATCTTTCAAGGTAAACAAGACAAACTCTAACACCCCTGCTTCCACCACAAGTGGAGGGGCAGCAGGAGTCAAAATGTGATTCTTCCTAATATATAAAATGAGGTGCTATGTTGCCAAAGCAGGACATTCAAAGCAAAAGTTTCAGAAATCAGATTTGTAATCTTTATTCTATCACTAACCTCAAAACTAAAATAGCTAGGGTACAAAAACCTCAAAGAAAAGAATTTCTCAGACAAAATACTAAGCATTGCAATCAGCACTGCACATATTCCACAAGGACAAAAAGATACCACATCTGTCTTAGCAGGTGTATAAGTGTGAGAGGTTACAGAACATTTTAGAGCACTTGATATGAGATCCAAAGGCACTGTGGCTAGTACTAAATCCCAGCACCGAGAACCCCAAAAGGAAAAAGCATACCTGGCACCCTGAGCTTCTGGACTGGGGACTGTTTCCTGAACTATCACACTCAACTCCATCATATCCAAGTCCCACTTGAACATTACAAATACTTCAGTTTAAAGAATATAACTGATTGAAAAATAAACCAAGTATCGTAGTTGTTTCCTATTGCTATGATAAAACATTCTGACCAAAATCAACTCGTGGAGGAAAGGGTTTATTTGGCTCATCATGTGATCACAGGTCAACATTGAGGGAAGTCAGGACAGGGACTCAGGGCAGGAGCCTAGAGGCATAAATTAACACCATGGAGGAACACTGCTTTCTGGCTGCCTCCCTCGGGCCTCTTCTCACCACCTTTCTTATACAGCCTAGAATCATGTGCCCAGGGATTGCACTGCACACAGTGAGCTGGGCCCTGCTACATCACTCAACAATCAAGAAAATGTCTCACAGGTACACCCACAGACTGATCTGATAGAGAAAATTCCCCAGTTGAGGTTCCCTCTTCCCAGATACGTCAAGTTGACAACTGAAGCATTCCAGCACGCCAAGCAATGAAATAATTTCAAATGTGTGAACTCCAACACAGTAACATAAGGAACACAAAAAACAAGACAACATAACTTCTCCAAAAACTATTAGCTACTGAGTTGCCTCAGAAGTTAAGAACACCAGCTGCTCTTGTAGAAGACCTGAGTTTGGTTCCCAGCACTGACATTGTGGCTAACAATTGTACTTAACTCTAGTTCCAGGGGAGCTGATGCCCTCCTCTGACCTTATTGGACATTGCATGCACAGGTACACTTACATACATGCAGGCAAAAGACTCATACACATAAAATAAAAATAAATTAATCAACTTTTTAAATTATTAACGCTACAGTAATGGCATGTAGTGAGAGTGAATAAGTTGAAATTCTAGACTTAGAATTAAAAATAATGCTTATAAATATGATCAAAGATGCACATAAACAGCTGAAAAAAACAAGGAAATAAAATAAGCCAACTTAAAAACACTCTGTGGAAAGTCTCAACAATAGAATGGCTCAGGGAGAGTACAGAATATCTGAGATTAAATAAAGGGTAGAGGAACTGGAATAATCCAACAGGGATAAATATAAAGTAATTAAAAGGGACCAGTGGAAATTCTAAGATACACATAATGCTCTGAAAAGATCAAATCTACAGATTATAGACATAAAAGGGAAGAAATTTCATTCTTGCTGCATAGAAAAGATTTTCAAAAGACTTTTAGCAGAAAATTCCCGAAATTTAGAAAAGAGATAGCGGTCTAAATATAGGAGGCTTTTAGGACACCAAACAAATAAGACAAGAAAATATCATCCTCCATCATACTATAATTAAAACACTAAATATTTTTATAAAGGACAAAGCAGCAATGAACTAATTGTAAAAGCAGAGGGAGGGCAGGTGATTATGCAGGAAAAGGCCTGGATTTGGCTTTCTTAGACTTCCATATGGACCTGGAAGAAAGATATCAAGGTGTACCCAACTATGGAAAGTCTGACTAAGAAGATCTCCTGGAGTTAATCAGAAGATAGCCCCAATCAGAAAGGTGAACATTGAAATCTGGACTTTTAAGTGGCCAATTAGAAGAACAATCAATTGTGTTAAGAGACATCAGTTGATCCCCTAGCATACGGGTGTCTCTAAAGAACCCATAAAAACATTCCATAAGAAAAACTTAAGCTTTAAGATAAGTCCAGACGACAAGAATACTTTTTATTGTGATAGGGCCATCGAGTAATACCTTAACTTTTCCCCATAACTTTGTTTCATTAAGATAGCCAGAAAAGATGACAGGTAAACTTACTACTATTATTTTCCTAAATGAACGTAGTATCAAATTGCCTTAAATTCATCTCTATGCCCATAGGTTAATGGAGCTCTCAGACCTTATCACAGAAATTTCTTTATGTGGTAGACAGCATTTAACACAGAAACCCATAACTGATCAGAGTGTAGAGATAAGTGTCCACAGAGCGCTCAGCCTCAAATAGGAACTCTATATCATTTCTTCCCTCAAGGCTCAGGGACCATTTGGGAAGAAAAATTGTAAGAGCCAGAAATCAGAAAGGACTGGAAGGGAACAGTAACTTCTGGATACAGCTGCGGTTGTCTGCATAAGACCTACACAAGATCAGTCCAATCAGCATCCTAGCATGGAAGGAGGAGGGGCATCCAAGCCCTCATGCCTAGCTGAGACAATATGGACAGTTAATGGCTTCTGGGAGAGAGAGAGAGAAAGTTTTCTTTAAGGGTATGGACCTTGGGAGGTTAGCCACACTCCAGCGGATGGCCCCACACCCATGAGTGTATGGGCAGAAAAAAATTGGACTTAGTGGGTTATTCAAAACATGAATATTAAGTTGGGAAGTGTTGGGGGTGTGAAGGCTAGATCTGGGAAGTGTTAGTGGGAGGAGTAAGCAGTGAATACATATATTGTATAAATGTATGAAATGTTCAGATAATTAGTAAAAATATTATATTTATAAAAAGTAAATTGAAAATAGCCTAGTAGGTGAACTTAAAGACACCATGGAGGTGTCCTTTTCCATTGAATTTTTGTGATTTTCATACAATATACTTTGTTGCATTTAGTTCCACTTCTCTATCTGTG
>NW_008360297.1:1979896-1988043 GCF_000622305.1 Nannospalax galili
TAGAGTCTAATTTATGTTCCCAGCTATCCTTTGGTGTAGGTTTATCCACTGGAGCTTGCTTAACCTACTAGGAATCCATCCTGGAAAGAGACTGAAACTCCCCCTTCCAGCACCCCTTAATGGCCAGTAGTAGTAGTAACTCAGGTAGAGTTGGGGTTTCTTACCCACTTCCCCATGTCTATGCTTAGATTTTGGATTTTGCCTGGTTTGAGTTTGCATGGAACTTGTACATGCTGTCACCACTGCTGTGAATCCTTATGAGTAACTGATAAGCTGTCTGGAAAACTCTCTTTTCTTGGGGTCATGCTGGAAAGTATTGTTAATGCTTACACCACATAGGACTTTACTTTTTAACCATTAACTACAACAAAGCATGTATCCAAACCCAGGTCCATCTAGCTCATGCTCTCACCCAACTACAAATGATCTAAAGTCTCAACAATATGTGCTACATCTCAAATAAAGCTATGTATACTATCCCTGCACATAATAATTTAATCCTCAGAATTACCCTATGAATCAGAAATAATTTTTCTCTCTCTTGCCTTGTAGATGATAAGACTGAGATGGAGAAAGGCCCTTTTCCAAGGCCAACCAACAAGTTAATAGCAGATCTAGGATTCAAAAACAGGAAGTTTGACTGAAGTCTGTGCTCTGCAGCTCCTTCTCTGCTGCCTGAATCACCTGTTCAGTTTAGCAGCTGGATCACAAGCTGTAGGTCCAGCTCCTCAGAACTAATTTCCAAATCCCTGTATTCCTTCTAATTCCACATCCTCCTCTGAAAAATGATTAACCATAGTAACTACAAGGTAAGGTAGATTATAAGCACAAACTTATATAGTCCACATAAAAGCATATCTTATAAATACTAACACATAGTTGATCTGTAAAGATGATTGCTATATTTCTCAGCAGCCCGCAAACTCAAGCTTTCACTAATTTGCCTTTAATTTGCCTTCATACTATGTTGGGGGGATTATTATTCAGGCTTCCAGAAAGACAAATTAATGCAATCTAAGAATTATTCCAGAGGGAACCAAACTAGAACCACAGTTTTTGAGAGCAACAGGAGCCAGAGGCCTAACATTTTTAAAGCAAGAAGTTTCCGGCACCCCTATAGAACTGTAGACATGAGCACAATACCAACATCTGGAGTCTGTAGAAGACTCTTGTCTCCCCTTCTCTATGCTCTTTGTCAATATACCATCAAGAACTTGCTACACTATCTAGAGAAGCACACCCACTACCAGAGACTGAGAGACAGACCATGAAGGAACAGGAATGAATGTCTCGTCCATTAAGGAAGAACAAACTAGGGATAAAAAGAGGGGGACTGAGCAGGAAACTGTCCCAAATTTGCTCTTTACACTCCTTCCTGTTGTAGACACACTTTGTACATGATAGATACCCTCCTGGGCTAGAACCCTCACCAAAGGCTGCTCTTTCCTTCAAGGCACAAAAAGTTAAAAATTTTTAAACAAATCAGGCAAAATCAGTGTTTTAGGCACACATGTTCCCCAGGCAAAAGCTCCAAGGCTGAAGTTCAACCTAGCCTTACTTTATTCCATCCCCTCCCCATCTCTCATATACCCCAGCTTCTCTCGTTTTCACCCCTTTGTCCTCCCAGCCACCTGTGAGTTGAAGGGGTACTCTTTAATCTGCTGACTGCATTGCCACATTTAATGGAGATGTGGAGATATAACCTGCCTGGAAGAAACTACACTACTGAAAGCCCGGTGTACCTGGAGTTCCTCAAGCTTTGCAGTCATGTGTGAATTCAGCAGATGGAAAGAGAAACCTTGAAAAGTGTGCTTCCTTATAGGGAATGATGCTTGTTATCCACCTGCCAAGGAAGGCAGAGTGGCCTGAATGCTGCATTCTCCTGACATCTTCACCTGATCCTCCTTGAACTTCAACAGTGCATGAAGTCATTTCATGAGCTCACCATACCAATTTTATCTCTTCTTTATAAGTGACACAATCACATGATAAGGAAAACAACAGCTAATGGGAGTCCAATCTCCTTGCCCTACTTTTAACTCTGTCTCTAACATGCCGTATTATTTTGTGGACAAGTTCCTTCCTCTCTCCCTTTCTCTCCAGCTTCCTTTATATAAGAGTAGAATCTGGAACATAATGACAAGATCACCACTGTCCTCAGTCTTTGATTTCATAAAATTTTGCAATCTTTGCAAATTTACCTTACATCTTGTTATACTTATTAGCTTACATCTATCTATTGTACTAAGGCATCAGCATTACTAGTCTTATTTAACAAATGAGAAAACATACTCAAAGAAGCTAATGAATTACATTTGAAATATACATACTAAGAGAGCTTAGATCAAGATCAAAGTACCTTGATTCTAAGCCTGGTCACCTTTTCTGTCTCCACAAATTAGTTCTGAATAACATTAGTACAGTTATCTCCTAGGAACCAGGTAGGGCTCTACCCCCACTATTGTAGGCAATGATATTCCCCTTTCTCTCTCCAAGTCCCAGTAGCTGGTCAGATTAAGTAGGCTCTTCCCAGAGGGTCTGATGAACCTCAAATAACCTTCATTCTGTCTAAGCTTCTTTCAGTAACTCTGACCATTTGGAAAGAAAACAAACCCATGCACAAAGGAATTTAAGGTGTTATTTTAACTTTGCTTACCATGCATAAAAAGTTAAGTGAACCTGAATTTTTAGTAAGTCAGATAAAAGCAAAGTTCCAAACACATGTTCTCCAGGCAAATATTCCCAGAGCCTGAAGCATAGCTCTGGGATGCCCCTACAAAACTAACCTTACTCCCTTCTCCATCCCTTCCCCATCTTCCACAAACCCAGGATTCTCTCCCTTTCACTGTTTTATTTATCCAGCTATTACTGTAGCAAATACCTGAGGTGATTGGTTTATAAAGAGAAAAGGTACATTCTGGCTCTCATTTTGGGAGATAGCAGTTCATGATCAATTTGCTCAGTTCATTTGTACATGTGGAATATCATGGTGGAGGCACAAGGATATAAAAATGCTCATCTCCTTTGTGGGAATTACAAGAGAAAGAAAGAAAGAGCTGGGGCACCACTCTGACCTTTGTGGACTTAGTTATTATAGGAGAATTAAGTTTGTTCATGACGACACAGATCCCAACACATACACAGACACATCCACAAAAGTCAACCAACACGTGCTACTTCACAATCTTCAGAAAATCAGTAATCCCAACCGATCAGAGAAAAGCCATTAATCCACCAGAAGAAGATTCTTCAGGTAGGTGAAATGCCTACTAGTACTTAGCATTCTTCTAGGCCAACCTACAGAAGTGAGGCCTCACAAAACCTACAACATAGGGAGTGCGGTGGTTTGAATGAAAATGTCCCCCATAGACTCCAAGTATATGGACATTTTTGTCCCCAGTTGGTGGCACTTTTTTGGGAAGTCTTAGAAGGTGCGGCCATGCTGGAGGAAATATACCACTGGGAGTGGGCTTAGAGAGTTCTTAAGATTTGCTGGCTCTTAAGTCAGTCTCTTGCTTCCTGTGCTTGTTTGAAGATGTGAGAGCTTAGCTTCTGCTCCTCCTAGAGCCACCTCTGCCAATGTGCCTCCCTGCCATGATGGACTACAGTACATTCCCCTGGAACCATAAGCTCAAATAAACTCTTCCCTTTATAAATTCCCTTGGTCATGGTGTTTCTTCTATCACAGCAACAGAAAAGTAACTAACACAGGAAGCATCATGTCTACTCTATACTATATGGAAACTAAGTGCATTGGATCTTAAGTAACACTGTCTAGGGACACATGTCTTTGAAAAAGATGACCTGGATCCACACTCTTTGTGTAGCACCTCCAGTGATGGGTAGCCCCAATGACTCAAAGTTTTGTTACTTGATTGTTCACTTCAAGTCATCATTTAAATCATCTATCATAAAATAATGGGGCATTTATAGGCAACAGTAAAAGCAGCTTCATAAAATCAATTGAAATACATGATATCTCTGGATAGATTGACTAGGCTCCAGTGGATGAACTTGCACTGAGGGACATTGGGGTGCAAATACTTGCCCAGGTAGACTTAACATATATGATAGAATCCATGAAGTCCAGTGGGGGACAGTCTGTAGGAGCAGGGATTGGATGGGGGGATCTAAATATGATTAAGAACTATTGTATGAAATGCACAAAAAACTCAATAGAAATATTTTAAGAAGTTCTCTTGGTTCTAGTAAACAAAATTTCTTCAGCACATTATACGTAAGAAAACAAATTAACTTGATAAATAATAATTCTGATAGATATTTAAATGAAAAGAAATACCATTTAAAAAAAAAAAAACTTTCACAATAGGGAAAATAATTCTGTTACCTTTATAAAATAAGGTCAATGTATTGACCACAGCAGTGAAAACTTGCTTGATCTTAGAATGCTGTTCCAAGTTCTAAAATCATTATATCACTTTTCAACTCTTTTACTAAGGAAAATTTGTCACACAAGTGTGTTAATTATTACTTTTAAAAACAAATTGACACAAAATTTCATTTCATAAATAAGGATGAATATTTATTATCTCATAAAAAATATATCACCCCTTGACAATGTGTACATCCTTATAGCTCTTTTGTTACATACACAACTTCAAATAGGAATTTTTTTCAGTTCAGTTTAGTGATTTCCTCTTTATTGATATGCCTCTTACCTCTCCCCCACACAATTTCAGTGCCTTCCGTCTATCCCCAAAAAGGAGTGAAAGGGATTGTTGGGGTTCTGAACCCCTGCTCAGAAAGGAAATAGAAACCAAAACAATCTATTGGACGTGATGGAGACAGACAAGAAGTGTAAAGCAGAAAGGAAATGGAGGGCAAAGGGGAGAGAAAGGAGAGAGGAGAGGTAGGAGAGCCCATGTCTCCCATTACCTCTCCTGCTAAAAGGGGCTAGAGAGACAGTTTCAAACATTAAGAAGTGCAGGTCCTGAAGAAGCTAGATGGTTTCTGAGCTTGAAGGAGGAGCTGGAAGTCAAGGAAGGAGTGTCACCTCTCTGTAGAATGGAACCCTTCTCAGTGACAGCAGCTTCACAGATCATAAACACTGTTACACTGTAGGCAGTGTATAGAAAGAAGACTTCTTCATGGTGTTCCTGATATAGCTGACCCACCACGGCACTGGTGGGTGGAATGATATTCTTGGCAAAGTAAAATAAGGCATCCTTGGTTGGGAGATGAATTCGCTTCCAGATCAAGAAGTAGAAGTGAGCAACTATGAGATCAGAAGGCACCAAGTGTTTCTTTACATACAGGCCTCCTTTGGAAGCCTTTTCTACTATGACTGGGACCTGCTTCGGTATTTCTTTTGGATCATTTTGCCCTCAAAGCTGTGGTTCTCAAATGGATGCTCTTCTGTGTACACAAACTTCATTCTGCTGGAAACTGGGCTGAACCAAGCTGGACTGAGGGAATCCAGGGGATAAGTGGCCTCAAATATGATTTATGTTAATTGAATTTTTACATAGACAAGTCAGCTTACTGTGCTTGATGTCAAATAACTAACTATAACCATGCAAGTAAGAGAGTAATACAGAGGGATTTAGAAAATCACATTTCCTCACAAATTATTAAAAAGAATTTATTTCAGAACTTCTTAAACATCACTGTCTTAACCACATCCACAGGCTCCCTGCTCATAGTTCAACTCTGCAGCACTCAGTCTTGGAACCGTGAATCCTGAAGAAAAATGTCAGTGAGCTACCTTCAAACAGTCGTTGGTTTCCCAAGTGCCAGTCTCCTGGGGCTGAGCACCACTGGAACTAACCGCAAGCATTGGATGGCCTGTGAATGGTACTGATAAAGTTTGATGGTTCCATCACTAATCAGTTCCTGAGAATTGCCACTGCAGTAGGAGGGAGAGCTGCTGGCAAGCTAGTGGTCTCCTGTGGGGCTGAGGGCGTGCCCTACTCAATGTCAGACTTTTCAGCTGAGTGGACAATCTGGCTTGGCAGCGGGATGCCTAGGGCAGGAACGCTGGGACACCAGAGCACTCCTGGTCCTGTTGGTAACTTCATTTCCCAAATGTTCATAATTAAACAGCTTTTATTGAAGTAATCAGCATGAGCTCCTTAGCTTTGTTTTTGCAACCGGTATCGTGTTTATGGAGCCAAATATTAGAGACTTTGATACTGAATACCTCCTCGGATGTGTTAACGTTGGCATGCTCTTGAGATTTTGAAGATGCAAGGCTGCCTCAGCACAGCTTCTCCTCCAACCTCCAGTGCATCAGCCCCCTGCCTTCCACCACCACCCCCAAGTCACAGAGCAGCAGTTCTCCTGTAAGACTCATAAAAGTTCTCCCCAAAGTCCCAGGGAATGGTGTGCAATAGAAACAGGGTGAAATATAAGCTCAAAGTGTCTGTCGGACCAGAAGTTTTCAAAGAAAACATTTCTTAAATCTTGTGTTCACTGCTGTTTCAGCAGGACAATTAGAGTGGATGGAACTTGGGGGTAGCTGTCTCCAGTCACTGCAGCAGGAATAGCAAACAAGACTTAAAGCAAATAAATGAGCCCAGAACTGGCATCCCAGAGGCCCCTGACCAATGACCTCCTTCTTTCCCCAGGCAGAATGGCTAGCCCACCCTCTGGGACCAAGGGACAGGCTACAGGTTAATCAGATGAGACATTAATTAGCAACCTCGATTACTAGAAAGTAATTAATCAGGGAAAGACTCCAAACAGGAGGAGAATAAATAAACAAGCAGGCACATGTAGCCCCATTTTGGCTTTAGATAAAGCTGCTGTCCAGGTGTCCTGCTGGGACAGAGACCATTTACCATGCTCAATTCATCTTAGGAAATAAGCTGACATTTTGCACATTTGCTCAGAGAACACAGAGTCAAGATGGCTCTAAGTGGGAAGATGATGAACAATTTTATAAAAGTTAGTTGAAAGGAAGGTCCAGTGGGAGTTTTGTGGTGAGCTTTGCTCTGTCCTTTACATTCATACTTATTGTATGTAAACTCTGCCTTGTTTCAACATGTCAAACAGATTTTATGTAAATTTCCAAAGTCCTATGCATTTACAAATAACCAAGGACTCTGATGGTGTTGTTAGGGTCCAGGAAGTTCATTCATTTAGCCCCTCAAGACTTCATTCAGCCCGAAAGACTTGGTAAAAGCTATAAAGACTTCTGAAATGACTGACTGCTTCTTCAACATTAACGTGGGAGCAAGGAAGAGTGGAAAGGATGGGAAACCACTGCAGTTAATTCAAGTGGAAAGTATTAGCCATCAGTCCAGCTTGACCTGACCTATCACATCAAATAGAGTCATTTGTCTCTGTTGCATCTTTTTCCTTCTGGAGGAATAAAAATAATGCCAGCAGCTTAGAGAATGTGTGTAATGTAAACATGACTGTGTTAGCTCAGCGTCAGAGAAAGAATACCCAAACGTAAGTCAGCACAAAACACCCTCCATTTGGAACACCAGCACAATGGTTTTAACCTCATGACCTACTCTTAAACAGCTCCACAGCAAATCATAATTAAATAAATACCACTTAATAGCAGAGATTTGTTCTTGTGCCAGATTATTCACATAGAGAAAAATAGGAGGTTGGATGAGTCATTTAATCATAATTATAATATTAAGGTAGCTTCTAAGTATTGTTATAAATTCAACCTCAAGTTAAATTTACAAAGTACCACAAAAAATGAGTTAGAGGAGTTCTGAAACAAATCAGAAAGGCAGGGGATAAGAGATGTGGTAGGAAAAAAATGAGGTTGCTTTGTTTGTTGTCATAAACTAGACTCTAACGGGCTTCCTTCAGCCCACTTGATTAGGAATATCTGACCAGAACCAGTATATATGCCAGAGAACCAATGAAAAACAAGGCCACATGTGTGGCTGGGTAAAAGGAGGTCAGGAGTGCTGAAGTCAAGGCCTGGCTCTACCACTCTCTGTAGTACAAGGAAGAAATTAGAATGGAGCTGGGCTTGTAACTGATGCTGAGTCACCAGGAAGGCACTTCCAGGATCCAGTGACCAGGTCAACCTTCCCAGAGAGGACAGAATTGGCACCTTCCTTTGTCTGATCCTATCTGCCTTCTCTGCCTCCTCTCTCTGGAAAGTCTCACCCTTTGTTTTTGTTTCTCACTTGCTGGGGGGGGGGGGGGGGGGGGGA
>NW_008360297.1:1988119-1993370 GCF_000622305.1 Nannospalax galili
CTCTTTTTTGTCTGTGTTGTTCTTTTTTTTTCTGGTGTGTGGGGGGGGGGGGGGGGGGGGCGGGGAGATGTGTGTGTGTGTGTGTGTGTGTGTGTGTGTGGTTTAAATTTGACATTTTTCAAATAGGTATGGGTATTTATATGCAGATACACAGACAACCCAACAAAGTCTTTGCAATCTCCAATTGAGTCCACTTAAACTTCTCTTGTGCCAAACACGCCTTCACACCCTCAAAGAATTGATGCTCAAGACTACAGAATCACTAAGGCTCAAGCAAAGCTGAGTCTTAGAAAAGTTTTCCTCGTGGAACTTCCAATGGTCACTACTTCCAGGCTTGGCAGATACAGCTTCAAGCTCCTCTTCTCTGGTTGTTCATCATTGTTGAGTAAGAATCCCATCATACTTGGGAGATATGTGGCACAGAAAACAGTATGAGATAATGAACACCACTGCTTCCTACAAACACAACTTTCAAATTTTACTTCATTAACCAGGCTGGAAAGCTGGTGCAGCCATTAAAGGCTCAGGCTCACAACCAAAATTTACTACATTAACTGAATATATAGTGGGAAATCTCTGTCAGCCTTTAAGAAGAGCAGATTCTGAGTTTTCTCCATTTTGATCCCCATGTTCCAAGCATAGTCAATAAACAAGAACACAGAAGATATCATTTGTTTCACAATCACTGAGAAGCTGCCCAAGCCAGGCACTCAGCCACCTCTGAAGATGCACAGAAAATAATATGTAATCACTCTTATAAAGAAGCTCATAACCTAATAAGGGGAGAAAACCCAAGGGGATCATTGTAACAGAAGAATAGATAATTCTTTCACATAACCCAGGTGGATAGAGCCAAAAGAAGTTTTCTCTTCCCTCCAATCCATTCCAATTATCTCTAGAAAAATCATTCATCAAAGCAAGACTCTTACCAAATGATTTTTTCCTGAGAACTGTACCAACAGTAGTTCTAATTCCCAACTGAGGGTCATCATACAACTGTGCTCAGAATATGTTTGAAGGTCTTGCAACAGTCAAATGCTCTCAACAGATGAATATACATACATAAGATAGGAAAACTCTCCACTATCGAAGGAGTTATAAGTGAAACAGCCCCCAAGGAAGTCCATCAGAGTGAAAGTTGGAAGACCTCTGAGTGATCTATTAGTGCCTGGAGAACAGAAGCTGTATGACATTCATACAGAGGGCTGGAGAGATGGTTCAGTGGTTAAGAGCACTGGCTGCTCTTGCAGAGGACCTGGGCTCAATTCCCAGCACTCATATGGCAACTAACAATCATCTGTAACTCCAGTTCCAAGAGATCTGATGCCCTCCTCTGATTCCACAGGCACTGCACAATATGAGTGCACTTATAAACATGCAGGCAATACACTCATCCACTTAAATAAAAATAATAATTAAACTATTTTAAAATGATATTCGTGCAGTAGAATTCCATATAATTGACACGATATGGTCTCTGTTAACAGAACTCCCTAGATTTTTGAAGTCCACAGCTTCAAAAAAAAAATCCCTGTGTTCATCTCATTTGACATCCACTGTGCTCAGAAAAGCAGTTATTTGTTTTATGGATTAAAACCACTTTATAAATATGAGAAAAAAAAGATCCTGTATAAAAGAGGGAAACAATCTTTTATTGATTTGATTGTTATCCAAAATGGCAAAATAAAGGCCAGTGAATGCAACACACAAGAGAGACAAGGCAGGGTAAAAATTTCAAATTGTTTAAGAGATTTCTATGGAGTGTAACAATCTGATAATGAAAAGAGATGTGGGGCATGCAGCTGTGAGCTCTTTCTCACTGACCTTGAAAAAAACAGAGAAAGGAGTAATTTTCAGAACAAAATGAGAATATTTCAATCTTAGAAGAGGAAGTAGAGGGTAGGGAAACCTCAAGGCTGCTTGTGGGTCTTGATAAGCAGCCAATTGTTGGGAAATGGCACTGCTTGCTTGGAGCGCTCAAAGCCTTTACAGATGTGATCTTGAGTCCAAGTGGGACCTGGAAAACTTAAATTTATATGATGAACTCCCTCAAATTTTTGATTAATCTTGTCAACTCCAAAAGCTTTTAAATGACTTTGTGTCAGAAAATGCAAAGCTTGGCCATGCTGATTGTTCAGCAGCGCTGGAACCACAGTGCTGTTTCACTACAGTCTGCACACAATGGAAAGTAGACCATGTCCCATACTCCTAATCTGATGAATTCTTGTCATAAATTCTGCCCAGGTACGCAGTCTAGGTGGGTGCTGGCTCAGTAAAAAGGGGGAGGGGGCCACTGTGTGAGGACAAAAGGAGACAGCAGGCTGCCGAACCTTGAACAAGAAGCTAGTAAATCAGCAGTCAGTGAAATCTATGTGAAAAAGGGACAGCTCGACATCCAGAGTTGCCCAGGAACCCAGAGTACAGGGGAACATGGCAGTGGGAAAGAAGATTGCTTTGTGTCAGTTTGTAGCTGTGGAACTCTGGGACCTAGACAGTGAGCATACAGTAAAGCACCATTCTACAGATATCTAAAGAGCCTTCTGCATGCCAAGCATTCAATGAATAAATTGCCATGCCAGATGTTAGGAATGCTGGACCACAATAGAGGGTATCCAATCCCTACAAGTTATTGTAGAAGGTTACATTCCAGAAGACCCATTCATCAAAGAATGAGCTTATATCAATCCATAACATAGGCTACAGAGCTAAATCAACCAGAGTTAGATCTCTTTTTTACAGTTGAGGGAACTGAAAGTTCCAATTCAAGGTCCTAAAGGCTTGGTTTCTATAGAAGGTTCTCCTCCTGGCTTGTAGATAGCTCTTATCTTGCTGGGCGCTCATATGGCAAGAAGAGATCATATGGTGTCTCTTATAATGAGGGCTCTGATCCTCCTAGATGAGGATTCAACCCTTTTGATCTCAATTAACCTTAATTAACTTAGTGGAAAGCCTTAACTCCAAATATAGTCACATTGGGAGCTGGAACTTCAATGTATGAATTTCAAAAGAATACCAGAACCAGAAGCAGTTCACAACCAGAAGCTCCATAACATGACTTCTAACAACAACAGTTAAGAGTTATTACTGAATTTAATAAATCCTATGGAAAGGCTTATTGGACAAACCATCTTGGGGTAAGGAAGAATAATCAAGGGAGATGTCATAGAAGAAACAGCTGATCTGCACTACATTGAAAAAGGAAGAGTCCACTCGGAGGAAAAAGAAAAATGGGAACACAGAGGATGGTGGTGACTTCAAGCTTGGAGTTTCTAAATCTTACCTCTGATCCTACCAATTTTTGAATCCAAGACAAGCATTTTAACCTCTATAACCTACAGTTTTCTTATCCATAAAATGTAAATAACAGCCTGATTGGCAGACTTGAAGGTTACCAAACCAACTCCTACATAGGAAATTCCAGGTGGAGCAAAACTAAGAGTCTATTAGTAAGAGGAAGTCATAGAATCAGCTGGCCTATTTGGGAAGGGAAAGTAGCTCAATAGGGCGTGAGCTTAGGGAACATCAAGGAGAGGACCAGGATGTGGATGAACCCTAAACTGAAAGTTTGTTTAATATCATGCCAAGGTTGAACTTTGTTCTCAGAGCTCTAAGAAGCCTTTGGAAGACTTGAAGCCACAGTGATCCAAAGAGACCCAGAGCTTAGGAAGATCATTCTAGCATTCCTATGAAACAGGAGGGAGTCAGAGCAGGGATGGAGAATAAGTCTGGGTATCCAAGATAGCATTCTGGAAACATGCCAGCATTGACCAGTCACCTGAGAGCTAAGTCCCTTTCTATTTCAAAAGGCATCAGTTAAACTTCCATCAGAGGCACAACCCTGTGCCTCAGGTTCCAACCCCATTCCATTCCACACAGCACTTCGGACCTCTCCATTGTCTTTTTCAATCCCTTTTTCTAGTCTTTTTCAATATGCCTCAGCAGGCACACTGGGCCCCAACCAAACAGACAGGTGTCACTTTATGGATAAAAGGATCTTCAACAAGTTTTTTCCTTCAGACCCTTGTTATCGTGAGAATTTTCTTACCTGGGCCCAAGTCATTCTTTCCTTACTTACTAATGCTATGTGAGTTTGTGACAAGTCATATAGCCCTTTTAGCATCAAGTCCTTCATACACATACTATTAGTCTTACATCATTAAGCATATGATGAGGTCTAATAGAAATATTAGACTCTAGTACATTTGATATCATTTGCCTGTAGGACTTCCAAGGTCCTCCCTGGGTCTCTTTCTCATGAACCTGTACTTGATCCACCAGGCTATGGGAGCCACCTCTGACATCTTCTCTGGCTCTATTCTCAGAAGCTCTCCTACTTTATGTTCTTCTGGGCACTTGTTTTTAAACCATTTCCTATCATTCTCATACGGAAAGGTCTCATCATGCATTTTTCATCTCTGTGTTTTGTCAACAACAAATGTAAGAAAGGGTGTATAGATCTGGCTTGAGAAAATGTGTGTACATGACTAAGAGAGTTAAGTGATCCACCCACCCTAAATGCCATATGCAACCCCCTCTTCTAAGTACATTGTTCTCCTCCCAATAATCCTTAATGATTGGCCTGGAAAAGGAAACCGATCCAATAAAAGCCAGTTAACAGAATGACTAGTCACATCTGACCTGTCCCAGCCCAAAATATTCAATTTCTATGTAAATAATATTATGTAAGCACTCTTACCTGAAGAAATACATAGAGAAATCCAAAAGGTTCCAAGTATCTCCTATGACTGGAGTTAGGTCACCGGAAAGCAAGGAAGGATCTGGTTTCCACAAAATGTGGCCCAATCAGTTCTTAAATTTGTCCATAGTTTGATTCACTATGGAAAAGAAACCCTTGTTCCACTTTGTACCACTTGCTTCTTAAAGTAACAAAGACTCCAAATTTAAAGATCATAGCCAAACTAACAGAGCTATGTATATACTACCAGAAAATTAGTATTTAGATGATGACACCTGTTCTGGTTTGTTCTTCATTGCTGTGACAAGACACTCTGACCACTACTTTATCGTATGTCTCCGAGTCACAGTTCATCAGGGAGCCCAAGGTAGGAACTCAGGGCAGGAAACTGGAGGCAGGACCTGGAGCACAGGCCATGGAGGAATGCTGCTTACTGGCTTACTCCCTTGGCCCCTGCTCAGCCTGCTTTCTTATGCAACAAAGGCCCACCTGCCCAGGGGTGGCACCACCCACAGTGGGCTGGGCCCTCCCACATCACTCATCAAGAAGATGCCC
>NW_008360297.1:1993781-2007211 GCF_000622305.1 Nannospalax galili
CACAGGCCAGTCCAATAGAGGCAATTCCCTGATTGAGGCTCCCTCAACCCAGGTGTGTCAAGTTGACACTAAAGCTATCCAGCACAACACCTGTATGTCCTTGAGAAATACAAGACAGAGTTGTGATGCCTATTGAAGACTGACAAATGGAGTTTACAGTCAAGTCAACTATATGAGGATTTAAATATCTCTGTTTTTGTAGATTATTTCTGTGGATAGACAGAAATCTTCCCTTGAAGAACAGGGAAAAAATGAGAATTTTATATAAAAGACTCTTAAAAGGAATTATCCCTAGCTCTTGGTTACCAAAATGACAGGGGACTCATTTATTTCGAAAGCAATATGTGAGATTTCCCATATGCTAAGTATGAAATGAAGGTTGCATGCAGCATAGAGACCCTGGTCATGTAACACCCAATCATACACTTATGGCTACCTTAACTGACCAATGTGCTAAAGCTCATGAAAATTGGCTAAATATTCTCCCTGTTGCTCCAGTTCACAAAGGAAAGCACAAGCCCACCCCCTTGTAAGTGCTTTTTGGAAGATTCTTCCCCAAGGGAGCTAGTTCCAACATTCATGCTTATGTGGGAAGTGACGGCAATGAGATATAATCAGTATAGGGTAGGTGGTGTTGTTCCTTAATAGGAATATAAACATTAAACTTCCTTCTCCTATGGAAGTAAGAGCTAACGCCCAAGAATCAGGGGATTAGATATATTTAAAAACCTAGAAGGTGGAGTTCTGTCTGAACTAGTTTATTGGACATGCTCTTATTTAATCTGAGAAATTATTCATCCTTCCCTTAAATGACAAAGTATGACTTCCTGGCTCATTATACCAGAGTAAAGAAAGCATAAGGATGAGAGACTCAGATGAGCCTACAAATGGCTACCATTGTGAACCAAGACTAGGACTCACACTGAGGCTAAAAGCAGTCAAGGAATAAGTAGATCCCAGTGATAAATGACTCTTCTTACTCTAGTCTCCTAGCTTGCATGTTCACTTGTATAGCTTCAACCTTCTGAAAGCCTATTTTCTTTTGTATTTCAACCAATAACTTAAAATCACATTCAATGTAATTGTATTATAAAATACAGCAGCAAATATCTTTTTGTCCTATTTTTTAGTTGACTTTTTATGTTTTAGCTTTAATTCCTCAGACATGTAAATCCATATTTTCTGGACTACTTCCACTAAGAATGTCTATTTGCTGATTTCGTTCATAGTTTCTATCGTGAAATTAGATAAGCCTTAAAATTCCACAGTAAAACTGGGGCTGGAGAGATGGCTAAGTGGTTAAGAACGCTGACTGTTCTTGCAGAAGACTTGGGTTCAAATCCCAGCATCCACGTGGCAGCTAACAACTGTCCAGGGGATCTAACAGCCTCTTCTGTCCTCTGCGGGCATTGCATGACACAGGTGCACCTACCTACATGCAGGCATAGCACTCATACACATAAAGTAAAAATAATAAATAAAATATTTTTTAATTCTACAGTAAAGCAATTATGAAAGGAACTCAAGTTATGGTGTTAGAGTGTCCCTGATGATCCTAAAATCTACTTTACTTTAACATCAAGAGAGTTCTACTTTTCTAACTAGGAAGATAGAGAGTCCACGTCCAGCCAGAAATGGTTTCAGAATATCCTTTAACCCTGAGTCCTTCAAGAATGAGTGAGGCTGGGGATGTAGCTCAGTTGGTAGACCGCTTGTCTGGTGTGCACAAATCCCTGATTCCCATTCCCAGCACTACCTAAGACAGGCATGATGGCACCCATGTTTGATCTCAGCAACTCAGGAGGTAGAAGCACTAGGATCAGAAATTCAAGGCCATTCTCTATATTAGTTACTTTTCTTGTACTGTAATAATATCTTGACAACAAGTAAATTAGGGAAGAAAGGGTGTGTTTTGGCTTAAAGTTCCAGAGGGGACAGTCAGGGAAAGCATGGCAGACAACAGGAACATGAGGCCAGCCTGGCAGTCAAGAAGCAGGCCAATCACATTTCATCCCCACGTAGGAAGCATAGAGCAAGACTAGGAAGTGAGGCCAGACTATAAAACCTCAAAGTCTGCCTTCAGTGATGTACTTCCTCTAGCATAACTCTATATCCTAAAGGGTTCACAACCTTCCCAAATGACACCACCAGCTAAGAGTCAATGTTCAAATACATAAGCTCATGTGGGGCATTTCTCATTCAAATTACATCCTTAGCTATGCAGTGAGTTCAAGGCCATCCTGGGAGTAAAATATCTCACAGGGAATTTGTTTAATGCTAAGTGATGTGGGTTCTTTTTAGAGTGAACCCCTATATTAACACAGTTTAAATTTTTCCTTTTATATTTTTACAGCTACAACTTTCTGGAGAAGCCTGAGCATGCCCAGAGGCATTGATGCCCACCATCTTACCATCTTATCATCTTTATCAGGCAAGATAAACAGGCCCAAATATTCTTGTTTGCTATAAATACTTTAACCTTCAAACATGTGTTCCATGACCTTAAATTAAACTTGCCCCCAAAATATGTTTATCATCTTTCCTTAAACTGACCATGCTCAGAAATGTACTTTCCTAAACAAAAATGTATAGGATCACCAAATAAAATACCCGTACTTCCTTTGTTTCAGGAGAAATTACTTTGGAAATAACTCCCATGTTGTCTTCATCTGGTACAAATAATAAAGCCATCTCGACTCTTTATAAAGAGTTGTTGTTTAGAGACTAGAAGAAATAAGACATAACAAGAAGTACAACTGACACAAGTTTGAAAATTTGAACCCAGGTCCTCTGCAAGAACAGCCAGTACTTTTAACCTCTGGGCCATCTCACCAGTCCCTAGAAAAGAAATTAAGTCACAGAATAAGCTCCCCATCATTCTGAGAACCCCTCAATTCCTTATGATAAGCCCTCATTGCTGTCTACTCTTACAACATTTAAAGAAAGATGAGTGAACTCTTCTTGAAAAAAAAAGGAGGAAAAATCAGTCTGGAGACAAGGAATGTGTACAAAGAGAAGATACAAAGAAGTACCTGCATGGCATGGATCATCCTTGCTATCCACATTGCCTTCCTAGAACCCTAGCTTCCAGAAATCACTTATTCTTCAGAGCTTTGATGGTTTGTGTTAAGTGCAACCATATACTATTGAATATCTTTGATGAGCTTTAAAATATCATGTCTTTTTTTCTTAGACAGCCTATAACCTCCTTGAATGCAGAAGTTCTCTGAACATTTAGAGAAATCATCCCTCTGGTTCTCTTCATACTACCAATATCTCACCCCTACAAACAGAATGCTTCAGAGTCTTCCAAAAACATAGAACCCTTAGGGGCAATCTGAGACCTACCAGTAGAGTAAATAAATCCCTGCTCTGGTGGCAAATACTTCCCTTTACTTCTTCCCTTATAAAAGCAACATTCTCAAATCTCATCTCACAAGTAGTCTCCAATGAGTTATTTGCTTTGTTTATTCCAATTCTCCAGTTGATGCAGAGAGAGAGAGAGACAGAGAGACGGAGAGACAGAGACAGAGAGACAGAGGGACAGAGGAGACAGAGACAGAAAGACAGAGAGCACAGTATATGGTCTATTATCAGGAACTCTGACTCCACCAATATTGCTTTATTTGAAGAGTGCAAAATTTGACTTTAAAAATATATCTGGGCAGCTGGTACCATTGCAAGAGGCCAGTTTCTAAGCATCTCTGAACACTTGCCACATAGGGACAGGAACATTATAAATTTCAGGCATTCATCACTGGGCCTTCAAGTGGCCCCTTCAGATAGTTATTCAGTAGAAAATTGAACTAGTCTATGCCTTTCAACTTAGGACTCAACTCAAGACTCATCTTCAGCATATGCCTCCAAAGTCTGTACAGCTTACCTGGAGAAGAAAATCTAGAGTTCAGAAAATGGTAGCTGATAAGATTTGCCAAGCTGACAATCTCATATGTGTTCCAATTCAACAAGAAAGAAATTAACAAAATCCTCAAATCCAGAGAGTCAAAGTCAGGCTACAAAGATTTGATCACAATAAGAGTTACCAGAAGTGGAAGTAGGGAAAGGAAGGTGGAAATAAAAGATTATCTGACACCACTGGGTGGTTGCAGTGAGATTTTCCTCAGCTTCCAATTTATTTATTTTCTTTTGATTCTGTAGTTGCAAAAACATCCATAGACATATAAACTGTTTCAAATGATAAATTTTCTCACCAATCTCAAGAAAAACAGGAGGAGGAAGCCATGTTGAAGAAGAAATCAAATTTGCAGATTCACTGAAAAAGAAGATATGTTTAATTTGGTTTGTTTTGATTTGGGGTTTTTTGATACTGTTTTTTCTGTGGTTTTGTTAGTTTATTTGGGGAGTTGTTTATTTGCTTGTTGTTATTTGGGGGAGAGGGGGTTTAAGAAGTTCCCCATTAATGAATGTTTCCTCCCTACTGGCTAGCTTTCATAGAAACAAAAGGTATTAAGGCAGGCTGCTAGGAGAGAAATGTCATCAAAGATCATCCCTAGCTCTGAACTCTACATTCTACAATACCAACATGCTAGGCAATGTGTGCCCACTGGTATAATAGCGGTATGCCTATTACAGAGGTAATCAACCACTTTATGATTGGATTTGAGTTCTACTCCACAAGAGGGAGTTCATGCCTGATACTGTGCACCTAGCCAAAAACCCACAGCTGGTGAGGTCATAAGTGATAGGGATGTACTTACTGCTATTTTGCTAAATGTATGTCCTGTCTGTCAAAATGTCTTCTAAATATTTATGTTTATACCCATACTGGTCAAAGTGCTGAAAATAAGTGATTATGGAGTGTTCATCCCTCCAAGGCCCAAGGAATATTACAAAAAGAAAGGGGCAGAAGGATTTAAAAGCCAGAGGATGAGGAGGAGTGTTGTAAAAGCTTTCTACTGAATATTACATGGGCGTTGCACTCATGAACTCACAGCAGCCCCTTTAGCATTCCATTATAAATAGGGGCAAGGACTTGGGAGGCTCCACTCCACCCTGATGGCACATTGGCAGTTAATGGCTATGAGAGGAAGGGAAGTCATTTTCCTCAGTAGTGTAGCCACTGGCTAGTTGCCCATCCTCCAGTAAATATTATCTGACCCATGCTCATGCAAGCAACCCTAATAAAACTTAATGGGTCACACACAGACTCAAAGAAAGATATAAACTAGGTGGGAAACTTGTTTGGATTCAGCAGGAGTGAGTGCTAATTTTCTTTCACTGGATTGTTGTGTTTGTAAAATGAAACGTGATTTGTTAGACCTGGAAAACAGGGTGTTCGGTGAGTAGGGCTGAGGATACAACATCAGTAACCAGAGCTTGGAGAGAGATATGGGAACCTAATGGTCATCTGTGCGGAGTCTGATCCAGATTTAGGAGGGTCTCAAGAGCAGTCCTGATTAGTTGGGGATGGAAAATGAGGGACAAGTAAGATTATCGTTTTTGACTCTTCCTGTATTCAGTAAGACTGAGACAAACCAAAAGAAGAACTGCAGATGTTAGAGGCTAAAGCCATAAATCAAACAGAACTGACAATGCACATTAAAAGTCCCAGGAGAACCTCTGTATCCAGCAGTCACTCTCTGGGATTCCCCTGAGTGCAGATGTCTTCACCAAGAAATTCAGTAGGATGCCCTCCTCTCACATGTCTACAGTGAAGTGTTCTAGGAAGAACACCTAGCTACAAGCCAGACTCTAGAGGATACCAAGCTGGAAGTGGCACATACGATGATCACTCTCTGCTTCACAGAGGTGTCAACTTTAACCCTGTAACTTGAACACAAAGACAATAATACAAGGGCTGGTGAGATGTCTCAGTAAGTAAAGAGCCTACCACACAATCATGAGGACATGAGCTCAGATCTCCAGCACCCACATGAAAAGCTGGATGCATCAGCACACACCTGTAGTCTCAGCACTAGAGAAGTGAAGACAGAAGGATACTTTGAGCTTGCTGACCAGCTAGTCTAATCAGTCTGGCTAGATTCAATGAGAAATTTTGCCTAAAATTATGGTGGAGAGAAGGCATTGGACACAGAGTTCTGGCATTCATGTGAACAGACACATACATGCATGCATCCTACATGTGCACAAACACAGGAACACATACACATACCAAAAAAGAAGAGGAAGAAGAAGAAGGAGAAGGAGGAGAAGAGGAGGAGGAGGAAGAGGAAGAAGAGGAGGAAGAGGAGGAAGAGGAAGGCATTAGAGTCTCCATGCATAAAAATTCTGGGAACCTCTTCACTCTTCAAGACCAAGTTCCTGCTTTCTTGTCATTTCTTGAAATAGCTGCATCCTCTCTTTCATTCATATAATCCCTACAAAACTTGACTTGTATTCCACCCTGCTGGGGTCTCTCCTTTGAACAAGAGCTGAATTTGTCATTTCCCCAAGGCTACTTACTACCACTTGGGATAGCTGAATTACAAGGTAGACCATAATCCCTCTGCTATATACTCCCTGATTTAGAGAAAGCCAGAATGAGATGCAAGAGCAGATTCTTCAGAGAAAGGAAGAAAGTTAACCTCCAAACATTGCAGCCTTCCCCACAGTTTATACAAAGAAAACATTTCAAGTTGCTATGATACCTTCTTCCAGGAAGAATTCATTGAATTCCAGAATTTCTTTCTCTTCCTTACTCCAATCTGTAGATCAAAATTCAAGCACTGTAATTGAAGGCAAGTTATTTCATGCTAAGATAGTTTGTCAAAGGAGAGAGAGTCTATGCCCCCTTTAATAAAGCTATTTACAAGCCAAAACAAAGATTGACAATTCAGAGATCTACATGAGTTGTAACTGGTTATTGTACCTTAGATGCTCAGAGAATGATTCCTTAGGACCACATCATCCCTGTCATCTTGAATGGGAACAGCAACCAAGGAAATAGCAAACAGACCAAAGAGCATTGCAAACATTTCTTTCAAAGTGAAGCCTTTTGCTTCTAGAATAAGATAATTTGACCAGAAATGTTCTTCTAGCAACTTCTCTGACTCTGTGCCTCAGCAGGATCTAAGCAGTACAAATCCACACCACCTTCCAGATGCCTCAAAACATCAGGTACAAGGCTCCTCAGTAGGGCAGTTAAATAAATGACTGGGGGTTGTGGTTGGATTATTTCTGCAGTGTATTTTATCTGCCTACAGGATATCAACCTGTAGAATACTCACAGTGGAGTCTATCTTCATGATCATGTTTACCTTCACTAAAGTACACCTAGGTCAACAACTAATGCAGTGCTTGTCCTCAACTGACAAATATCATCACTATGAACCCAGAGATCTTTGCAAGTACATGTAGTCATGACCTCCAAGAGAAGGTGATGTCTTGGTCATAAAAATCATCTCATTATTCAGGATCATGCCTGCTCAAATGAATACTCAAAATAGTTTGCTGAAGTACTAGAACTTGTTTCTATAGTCAGTATTACCCATCTCACCCAAACACTGTTACTTTTCTTCTTAATTATTTAAGTCTCTATCATATCTAAATTGTCTATAGATCCAGTTTCTTTTTTTATGGCTTTCTTTGTCCAAAGTTGTCTAACAAGACCAGTGTTTAATCAAACCAATGATGTCAATCCAAATTTAAAATTCCAAATAATGTGGTAAATAGGGAATCTACTCTCCATTGGTAGACAAGATTGCGTCTAACATTTTCCACTGAAACAATCCTGTCATATTAATTCTGATACATGTTGCCTATGGGCCATAAAGTATGGCAAGATTGCTTTTCAGAGCAAACTAGGGCTTATTGGCTTCCATCCTAGTCAAGAAAACAGGAACTCCAAGTTCACGCTAGCACCCCTATACACATATGCACATATATGCATACAGGCCCAGGTACAAATAAATCAACAGATATTTCAAAAGTTAAAATAAATATCATGGGTCTGGAGAGATGGCTCAGCAGTTAAGAGCACTGGCTGTTCTTGCAGAGGACCCAGGTTCAGTTCTCACAGGGTGGTTAGCCACCATCTATAACTCCAGCTACAAGGAATCTGATGCCCTCCTCTGGCCTCCATGAGCATTGTACAACATGGGTGCACTTACATACACACAGGCAAGATACTTATATATACACATAAAGATAAAAATAAAAATTTTTTAAATAAAAATAAAATAAAATAAATATCATTTAAAAAATAAAAACAAAGGGGGCTGGAGAGATGGCTCAGCAGTTAAGAGCACTGACTGCCCTTGCAGAGGACCCGGGTTCAATTTCCAGCACCCACATGATGGCTACAAACTGTCCTTAACTCCAGTTCCAGGGGAATCCAAAGCCCTCTTCTGACCTCGGCAGCACTGCATGACACGGATGCACTCACATACATGCAGGCAATACACTCATACACATAAAATAAAAATAATAAATATTAATAATGACAAGACCTCCAATGATCTGTGGCCTCCAAACAGTTCCTGGCTACAACACTGGACGCATAATCCATTACAGAGACACTGGTAAGTGGGCCCTATCAAGCTGAAGGACAACTGTCCCGTGAAAGACGCCATTAAGAGAAGAGAGGACCAGACAGGACGGAAACCTTGCAAAGCTTGCAAGCAAAAGACTTGAAGGATTGGGGACACAGCTCAGTTTAGAGTGCTTGTCTTGCATGCATGAGGCCCTGAGTTCAAGCCTTACTGTACACACACACACACACAGATTTTTCAAAAATTTTTAAACAGATTATAAATTCAAAAACTAATTTTTTCAGTGACTACATGGCAATGCAAATGAAAGAAGAAAGATCTGACTGCATTTTAATGTGTAATGTGTTCTACAAAGAAGTTAAAACCAAAAGTAGATACTCCACTTGGATGACTTAAAAGACTTGTAATACTGCTTAGAATAAATTACATTATCTGACAATTGAAGAGATGGTGTTTTGCACAGATGATAAAATTGAGACACAAAGGTCATACTAGTGTTTGTAAAAACAAACCTTTCTAGAGTTAATGTTAAGCATATGTCTCATGAAACTAAGTGATGGTGTTTGTTATGCAGCAATGCTGACAGCTGTATGCAGGAAAACCACTCATTCTGAGACCTCAGGGATGCAAACTAACACAGCATGTTGCCCATGCCTGATTCCACAGTGTCCTATTTCCATCTCTATATTTCTACATCCTTCATCCCCCTGTCCTCCTTACACCTCTAGCTTAATGCACAGGTTAAAGTCCTCCAGCAGGAAACATGCGTGAAAATTATTCCAAGTTCATTGAACTTTTTGTCAGTTTTGCAATGTATATTTCAAATGTGGCAGATGTTTCCTCTATGCTATTCCTAGCTTCTCTCATGTTTCACAGATGGAAAGAGCCTTGAAGCAAAGGGGCCTATCTCTAACTAAAGACAGGAATATTACGCCCTAAAAAAATCCATTTAGAAGAAATACATCATAAGTTTCAAAACTCTTCTGTAACTTTTTCAATGATGGTTGTGACCTCTATCGCATGGAGGCCAATTGGAATACTCATGTTCTTTCACACCACCAAAGCCTTTTCCTGGTTCTTAATAGCCCATCAGTGAGCAGCTGGAAGGCCTTTGTGGCTCCACCCAGCAAAAACCATCAGATTCCACTTTCATCCTTCACAAATAGCCAAGAACCATGCCCCCTTTGGAATGAGCAGATGGGCCTGCCATCAGCAAAGTCAGCTCCCTACGAATTAGCTGGAGAAGAGAGACCTGAGACATGAATCTCACTCAGTTCTTTCAAGACAGCCACATGCTGCCACGTGGTTCCCATTACAGCCTTGCTGTAGTGAGACTGGCCTACTGAGGCACCCAGGTGGAGAATGAGAGGCAGGCCTTCTGTGCTTGGAGTCTAGAGAATGTTCCCAGCATATCACAGTTACAGAAACATCTGTGCCCAACAGCTTTCTGTTGAACTGCTGTGAAAATTTACAGTGTTCGATTGCTTTCAAATTTCTCACTTCTCAGCCTAAGGCAGGGTGGTCCCAAGGCTGCCAGTGAATTGCAGCAGGAAGAGAGAGAGAAAGCACAATTTCCAAGGTTTGAATGCAATGTGGCATAAGGGTGTGAGGGGTGAGCCCAGAGTCCTAAGAGCTGTGGCCTTCTACCCTAGATCATTTTCTTCTTCCTTCCCTTTTTTTCAGTCAACACCCTAGATCATTTTCTTCCTTCCCTTTTTTTCAGTCAACACGTCTTCTGAGTATGATGTGAACTGACTTTACAATGGTTAAAAAGACAACCAATAGTTGATATTCAAAGAACCAATAACTTAAGCCAGCCTGGTGGCGAACACCTTTAATCCTAGCACTCCAGAGACAGGGGAAGGCTGATAGATCTCTGTGAGATTGAGGCCAGCCTATTCTACATAGAGAGCTCCAGGCAGCTGGGGCTACAGCGAGACCCTGTCTCAATAAAGAAAAAAAAAAAAGAAAGAAAAGATAATGTTGTATACGTGTCTGACATTCTGGTTCACTGTCTTTCAACAAACCCCACCTCCACTGTCCTCACCCCACCTCCACTTCCATCCTGGTAAACTCTGCAGAAACTAAATTAAAGCTGTCAGTCAGTCCTGGAGTTATTCTCACCATCTGTCACATTCCCCCTGTGGGAACAAAATTCAGTCACTTTTGATATATTTTTAAATCACCTTTGGGAGAGAAGATTCCATAACCCATTCTTCTGAGGGTTGATCTAATCTTATGATCTGATCTCTGACTTTCTTCTGATGTCAGAAGGAAACTGAGATACTCAGTACATACTCTGGGCCTCCCTAATGTCTACCATGCCCTTGATGCTAAATTCTCATCATGACTGCATGGAAATCTTAAAATTTGATCCTTGGAGGGCATCAGAGCATTACTGAATGTTTTATCAACTGACATGCCTCAAGCCTTCTCATTTCCCATCATATCCCAGATTTCCTATGTGGCCCAGATAAACTTGAGCTGGTGAAAAAAATAAGATACTAAAAAAGAAACAGATATTATCATTTTGCAAGAAATGATATATCTATTTTAATTTGTGACCTAAAGGATAATGTTAGACTTCAATAGAGGAAGCTTGGGTTTGGGTTTTGGTGGGGATGGTGATCGAGGTTGGTTGGTTGCTTGATTACTTATTTGGTTTAGAGGATTTTTGTCTTGTTTTGATTTTTCTTTTTTACTTTTGAAATCATTAATATGAAGAAACTCATGAGTTAGAGACACAGTAAATACTTAGCATGTAATAACTTCTGAAAATAAAATTGTGATCATATATTTGACCTGTAAAAACAGGAAAAACTTATCTTTGAAGCTTTGTTCTTTTTTCTACAGGAAGAGTGGCTAAAGAGAGGAGAAAGACACCTTCATATGTCTTTAATTGATCAATCTAGTTTCGGTCTAAAATTATAAATATTTTCACAGCCTATAAATAGTGGAGAGTATACAAAAAGACAGAAAATAAATATTATTTTAAATTTTCAATAAGAATTTTAAAATAATCAAGTAAAATCAGAAAAATATCTTGAGCTGTTCTGAGAATGGCCTTTTCTATATTATCCTTATATATTAGCTTAAAGGACTATACCTTGAGGAAGCATCAATCCCAAAATCATAGAAGAATATTTTTAAAAAGAAACTACAACATTTGAAAGTATACAGTAAGTTATGCCAAAATATCAGTCTTTGATTCACAGAGAATGAAGCTTTAAGGATCCACAGTGAACTTCCAGAACATTCCTTAACTAATAAGCAAGGAGAATGGAGGAGGACTATGAGGAGAATTAGGCAAAATAAAATTAATAAAATAAGCAGGCACTTTATCTAATAGAAACTCAAAAAACTATCAATGTATAAAAGGTCATTCAGTTTCATTAAAATTGAAACCACTAGTTAAGACCATAAGACAGTTTGCACTCACTACTCTGGGGAAAGTTTGAAGTCTGGCGTCTACATGTTAGGGAGAAGTATAGAAAAGGAAGCTCTCTCTGTTCTACTAGTCAGGAACAGATGAGTTACAATATAGACTTGAAAAGAAGTTGGGCGGGAAATTGAGTATCCATAACCGTAGTCATTTCATTTCTAAGTCTGGATAACAGAGACATTTCTGCAGAAGTCCTTTGTCTTGCATTCACAAGATGCTATAGACTTACCAACAACAAGAATTCACTCACAGTTCTAGAGGCTGGGAATTCCAAGCTCGGGATATCAACACAGTCAGTTCTGGTGAGGGCTCTCTTCAGAGTTTCAAGTGAGGAAGGGACTAGTTAAATTCAGGGAGTGACTTTTATAAACACCCCAAGCCATCCATGAATGTTCCCCTTTATAACCTCCTCCCACAAGCCTTACCTCCTAACAGTCATCTCATGATGAAGATTTAAATACTTGAATTTCAGGTTGGACACATTCATCTAAGTGTAATAATCAGGTATTATACTTTATTGCTTCATTTTTATTTTTAACTATTTTATTTATTATTTTTACCTTATGTGTATGAGTGTACTACTTGCATATATGTAAGTGCACCCATGTTGTGCAATGCCAACAAAGGTCAGAAGAGGGCGTTGGATCTACTGGAACTGGAGTTATGGACAGTAGTTAGCCAGCATGTGGATGCTGGGAACCAAACTTGGGTCCTCTGCAAGAGCAGCCAGTGCTCTTAACCACTGAGCCATTTTCTAGCCCCACTTTATTATTTTATAAACTGTACCTATTCCCTTTTTTAATTTTTTAAAAATTCGTTTATCTTCATTTTATATATATATATTTTTTTGCCTGCATGCATGTAAGTACCCCCATGTCGTGTAATGCCTGTGGAGACCAGAAGGATGTCAAATCCCCTAAAACTGGAGTTACTGATGTTTTTTGCCTCCATATGGGTACTGGAAAATGAACTCAGGTCCTCTGCAGGAAGAGTCAGTGATCTTAGCCACTGATCTATCTCTACAGTCCCACATATTTCATTTTATTTGCCTAAGGTCATTACTAAAAATAAAATTAAATCTGTACCTTTAAGACAAACAACATAGGCCAGTGATCAAAAAGTTAAGTAACTTTTTTCAGACCACTCTGTGTATAGTCAAACCTAGACTTAAAACCAAATAGTCTATTTTCAACATCAGAGTTCAATTACTATGTTCTTTGGCCTCTCACTTCATCATACAATATGTACTCAATTTCTTAATTTTACCAAATATTATAACATCTGTAAAAGGGAAATTAACTATATAATTGCAAATCTCTAAGCATACTGATTTGTCTGTAAATGCACAAAGATAACACTAAAGAGGGAAATATGATTCAGATGTGCGATATACATCTATGAAATTTTTAAAGAAGAAAAAAGAAGAGAGGGACAAAGGAGGAAGAGAAGAGAGGGGAGAGAGGCATTAAAAGAGGGCAGAGGGAAAGGAAGAGATAAAGAAAGAAAAAGGAAGGAAGGAAGGAAGGAAGGAGGGAGGG
>NW_008360297.1:2007494-2014258 GCF_000622305.1 Nannospalax galili
GGGAGGGAGAAGAAAGGGGAAGAAAGAAAAACACTGAGTAAAGACGACATCCTTAAGGAATTGCACAGGCCCAGTTTAGAAAATGCACAAAGCAGAAGTGTAAACTAGAAAATCTGTTTTCTCTTCATTGCTATAAGCCCCAGAGCATCTGATCTCATTAAAGGTGCAAAAGTCAAATATCCTATTGAACATTCTCTTTGGTGTAGGAAATGAAGTTAAATTAAAAACATGACCTTTCTCTCAAACTGGAAAAAGCCATTTAGTTCTTCAACTATGATCGTAGCCTTCATCAGTACATCAAAACCAGACCTCACTGTGGGACTTCTACAGCTGAGCCATCAAGTTCCTCTGAGGCGCCTGTTTATGTGGTTCCATTCAGGCAAAGAGGATCAGGTTCTGTATAAAATCCAAAGGAAGAAGGTGATATCCACCCTGGGAGGAGGGTTTCAGGTCTTCCCAAAAATGTCACAGGCCATCCACTCAAAGTTAGAACTGCTAACAGCTCAAAGCACTTCTGCCCCAACTCTTCACTTTGAGAAAACACTGTGGCTGGGGGTTGGGGAGTGTACAAGCAGGATTGCTTTCTGGCTGAGACTGAACAATGAATTCAACTGTAATGAATTCAACTGTAATCCTATTAAGCCCAGAAGGGAAAGCCATGGGGAACAAGGGAGATTCAAGGCAGGTACAGGTCTCAAGACCCAAGAGTTCACCCCTTTGTCTTGATCTGGGCTTTGCTCATTCAAGACCCAGAGACAGCTGACTATTTTCCTACACTAGGTTCTCCCAGGGCAGAGGGCATTGTTTGTCCTGCTTCACCATGCAGTCAATAACTATGAAGCTCATGCCCTAGGGTCTTTCTGGAGTCCAAAGCGAAGTCAAAGAGAAACAGGGCTCTCCAAAGAGCAAGAGCAGCAGGCATGGAATAGACAGGAGCTAAGACCAGGAACAGCTCTACAGCAAAGTGGCTGGTCTTCAGTAGCCAAATCCCAAAGAAATATTTAGAAATGGAGAGAAATGATTTGTGTATAACTATGCCAGTTGTGATGTTATTTATAGACTCGACATCCTAAAAACAATTAAATTGCTCAATTTTAAATGTTTAACAAAGTTACAGTCTATATCATATCACTTCCTCACATGAAAATCTCTACTCTCCAACAAGAGGAATTTTCCAATTAAATTATTATTCCTCTTCTTACTTATTTAGTTTTGTTTTCTGTTCCTATGGTAAAATGCCCTGCAAAAGCACCTTAATGGAAAAAAGGATTTATTTGGCCCACAATTCCAGGTAGGTCCAACATTATGGAAAAGTCAAAGCAACAGGAACTTACATTCACTGTTCAAAACAGAAAGAAAATGAATATATGTATGCTTGTATTTAGCTCATTTCCTCCGTTTTTTTCATGTTTTGGTGGTTAGCCTTAGCGTTTAATGGCTGTGTCATTTCTCCAGCCCATCTGCCATTGTTTTATACAGTAAACTGTATAAACTCAAACCCAGGAAACGGTGCCACCTACTTTTATGGTGGATGTTCCCACATCAATTATCATAAAACAATCCCCAACAGAACCACTCACAGGTCAACTTAATTTTATTAGTCAGGGTTCTCTAAAGGAACAGAACTGATAGAAAGAGGTAGCACAACACTGGTTATCCATGATTGGCTGATTCATTTCTGGGCCTGTGGTGAGGCAGATCATCATGGCAGAGGGCAGGGAGGAGTAGAGCTACCTGCTTCATGGAAGACTGGAAGCAGAGAAAGACAGAGAAGAGGACTCAGGGCAAGAAATAACACATAAGTGATGGTTAATGCAGAGATTCACAGCTAATCATAGAGTACTCATCCCTAAATGAGACATCTATATCACCCTTCCAAGGCCAAGGCAACACTTTGGAAAAGGGAAAGGAAAGCTTGTAAGAGCAGATCATGGAGGAGTCATGGAGGAGCACTGTGTTCGCTCTATGTGGTGTAGCCATTATAATCATGAACACCCAGGAGTTGTGGCTACTTAAACAATACATGCACACAAAAACTGATATGAAAGTAGGAAGGGGACTAGGTGAGAAGGGAGTCAGCAGGAAAACAAAGGGAATAATAGAGGTTAAATGGGAGTAAATATGATCACAAACTATTGTATACATGCATGAAATTGCATATATATACATTTTCATATATATATATATATATATATATTCCATATATTATATATATGGAATCCACAAGACAACACCCAGTGACCTACTTCCTCCAACTGGTCCTTACCTAGTTTTCATCATCTTCCAATCATACCATCAAATTATGAATCCACTGAGGGATTAACCCACTGATTAATTAAGAGTCCTCATGAACCAATCATTCCTCAGTGACTGAATTCACCATCCCAGGATCAAGCCTTAAACACATGAGCTTTTTGTGGAGGAAACTTCATTGCCTCTGATGCATGATACTCTACATTCAATCCCCAATACTGTCAAAACAAAACACAAGTAAGCTATATAATAAAAAAGAAACAGCTCTGTGTCTAGAATTAAATAAATAATAACAAAAAAGGAAAGAAGGAGAAACTAATGATAGTTTTAAAAAGTATTTATTTAAAGAAAAAATAAAAACAAAAAAAGTGTTTATTTCATCATTTTCACCATAAGCATTTCACAAGTGCTGAAAAAAATCCCTTAAGGATTATATAACGGGAAGCTGAAATCAAGGAGCTCCATTTATTCCCTGGTTGTTTGTAACAGTTTTGATCTCAAAAAACCTTTTCAGGGTGAATATAAGTATAGAAAGCCCCCACCCCAATCATCTTAGTTTTCTTTTAGACTTAAACCTACTGGGATAGATGTGAATCTAAAATCAAAGATAACCATTTGGAGGAGTATGAAAAAATATGCCACTCCTACAGATGTGGTTCCATCATCTTATCATTATCATCATCATCATCACCATCACAAGAAAAAATGTGCACACCAAAGCATGTATTCAAACACTAGCAGAGAGAAAATTACTTGGAAGTAATTGTACCTGTGTACATATGGAGAAGGGGTGATCAGGAAGACAAAAAGGCATAGTGTTTAAGCAGACCCCTAATTTCTGGAGTTCATCATCTGCTTGTTTGCTCTTTGGCCTTCTCTACGGATCCATCTGCTCCTCGTGGAAATGAACAATTGCTGTTAATGAATTCAGTGTTCTCTGTTTTCCATGAAGGTTTTTTATTAAATAAAATGGAACTTGAGTAGCTAAGCTGTTTTTTTTTTTCTTTAAGAGAATCAACCATAGGTTGTGCAATGTTACTTTCCCCCACACTCCTCACTCCTGCATGCGCTGAAGTCTTAATTAGAGCCATAGCTATCCCTGAACTATTTTGGCCTTTGACTTTACAATACAACATGTAATTCCTATTGGCATAATAAAGCTGTAACTTCAGTATTTGTGAAAACTGAATAAAGTTTATAAGCCTATCAAAATACCTCTTGCTTCTTGTAAATGTTTAGGAAACATTTCTGAAATTTTTCAGAGAATTAAAGTTTAAGATTTAGCAGGAACCAAAGAGTGACCTCACGTTGCACTTTGCTTCCTTCCGAATAAATAAAGTCCTTCATTCTGCAAGGGACATGGAGAGCCACAGGTACTCAGGGAGAAGTCGGAGGAGGAGAACCATGATGAAGACAATAGGCCTCTCACTACTACACAAGACCCTCCCTTGGGATGACACACTTTGCGTGCTAATAATCTTATCTAAAAGGCTGAGAGAAGAGCAGTCAAGTGAGATGGATCAGTGTGGTCTCATTCCACTAGGAGTCTTTGGGGAAAACAGCCTTTTCTTCTTCAGACATCATTTCTTTAAAAAAATCAATTTACATCCTTGTTCTCCAGTAAAAATTTTTGAATAATTTATGCATGGAAAAAAGTGAAAAAAATCTAGGGTCTCACCAAATATGCAGAAGGACCAAAGCTCTATTTTTAAGTTACTAGGTCTATAAGCTCTAAATCCATCCTCAATTGACTTATGACCATTAAATTAGAAAATCTATGGATACTTAACACAAAAGAGCTCTCACCCACTGATACTAGCTGTTGTCAGTGATGTTGTTGTGTAAAGAAGCCCTGCGCAAGTCCTGGGCTGTTTCCAGAGAAGCCTAGCTCTCTTTAGGCCAATGAAACATTTAGAAAATACTTCTTGCATGAACCACATAACAGTATCAAAAATATTCAAGGCTTACTGGTAGCCAGGCCTTTCCTAACCACAAGGTATTTTTCTGATATGTCCCCTTAAAAGAGTTGCCATTACTTACTATCTTGTTTCTGCTTTTCTTATTCTTTGAAACAGAATTTACCCCAGCCTTTGATTTCAGGGTGAAATCCTGATGAAAACAGCCTTTATGAAGTCCTTCTGTGATATCCTGGAGTCCTATTTTAGCTCTCATCTGTCCCTCTTTATAGAAATATGTTTTCCCTTTAATACCACTCCCTTGAGTCACTTTCAAATCTGTTACCTTTTATTCCTTTTATTTTATGAGTATCTCATCATCTTCTGAATTTCTAAATGATGAGTTCTCTGAAACTTGGCCCTAGGAACTTTTATTTTCTCTGTATTGGCAACTTCACAGATCCATAGCTTTATGTGCACTTTATATACTAATGACTCCAACATGCGTATCTCCAGCCAAGTTCTATTTACATATCCAAGTGCTTGCTCAGTGTCTCCATTTAAATATGGAGCTGGTACCTGAAATACATCCTGCCTGAAATCAGATTTGGAGTTTTCATCTCCAAATCTGCTCTTCTCAGTCTCTTCCAACTTGGCAATTGGAAATACTGTTTTCATTTGTTAAAGACAAAGATTATTGAAGATATCACTGATTCTTCTATTTCTTTATTCCAGGTCTCTCAATTTTCAGAAAATTCATTGAGCTCCACCTTCAAAATATAACTTCTGGTAATCTCTACTGCTCCAACTAAGTGAAATGGGACTAGAAAAAATCATGATGTGATTTAAAAGAACTGATTTTATTGATTATGAGCTATGAAAGATCTGTGGAAGAAGAAGGAAGCCAGTTACAAGCTATGTCAGTAATCCACAGGCTTGATGGCAACACCTATTTGTTTCCACACTACCTAGAACAATACTGGCCTGTGAGGAGGGCTCAGTAAATGCTGAGTGAGGGAAAGAATTCAAAACCAATCAACTTGGAAAGAGATGAGGAAAAGGACAGGGCTTATCATTATGAAGACAGATTGAACAAGATGCCGTCTCAGTGAAAAAATGTTCAGGAGAGCACCAACACATATAAAATGAGTTGCAGGCTTGAAAAATTGATAGGTGGGTGGACAGATGGATGAGTCTGTAAATGAACAGACTAGTAGGAAGACATGAAAAGACATGTTAGGGCAAAAGGATGATGGGTAAGGAGGGTCTGACCTGTGCAGAATCATCATCACCAAAGTACGCAGGAAGGATATAGGGAAGATGCCTTCCATTCAAAGCTCCAAATTAAAAAACAAACAAACAAAAAAAAAAACCCACCAAAAAAAAAAAAATCCCTCAACCCTCAGTACCGGTTATATGAACTAGTGGGTAAAGTGCTTGTGGTGCAAGTATGAGGACCTGAGTTTGAATCCCCAGAATCCACATAAAAGCTGGACACAGTTGAACATGTCTGCAATCCCAGTACTCCTACAATGGGATAGAAGATGGAGACAGAATTTCTGGGAGTTTGTGAGTCCGTTGTCTGTGCTTACACAGCATCAAACAAAAAACAACCTGTCTCAATCAAGGATGAAGCTTAGGACTGACACTCATGGCTGTCCTTTGACCTCCACAAGCTCACCATGCACATTCTCTCTTCTCTCTCTCTCTCTCTCTCACACACACACACACACACACACACAAACATACACACACACACACACCATATATACACAACATGCCATGCATCAAAGTTTAAAAAAAACACACACCACATTTAGAAACATTTGAATTTTCAATTCTGTGTGAAATTTTCCACACGTTGGAGCATAATGGTTTTATTTGTTCTGTGACAAATCTTTTATTATGCCAATTTTTCTTCAATGTCCATTAACACTAAATATCATTGTGACCCAACTCACACTGACACTCATCTTAAACAATGTCTACCCCGACAGGCTCTTTTAACTACCCATGCTTGTATGCTATAGGATCACCTGACCAACTCTCCCTCATGTATCACATTTTTTATTTATCTTTTGTTCAGTCATGTCAGTTTGGATAACATAAATACCTAAAACAGATTACAAAGTCATTTCTTTCTCCCTAGAAATTTCTCATTTGTATGAAAAATCCATGGCTAGTTTGATTCTCTGCCACCTCAGATACTTTATTCATCATTCCTGGCTCAGAATTTCCTGGGAGAGGTGTCAGAAGCTATGAACACTGGCTTTGGGATTAGAAGACAGAGCCAAGCCCTGTGCAAAGGTAGTTCAGCACTATGGACAGCAATGCTTGCGTTTGTGTGCCCCCCAAAAAGATTTTAAGTTTACTCCATACCCATATTTCATTAGTGTGTGTCAAAACTCAGCAATGATAATAACATATGAGGTACATTTAACAAGCATCACTCTAATTTATTTGTTGTGTTTGGCCTATCAAACCACCAAGCAAGACAGGGAAATTAAATAACTTGTCAAATGCTAATGACTAATAAGGCTCAAGTCAGGTCCTCCATCCCTGTATAGATCTACTCTCTCTCTCTCTCTCTCTCTCTCTCTCTCTCTCTCTCTCTCT
>NW_008360297.1:2014389-2033883 GCF_000622305.1 Nannospalax galili
TAGTGACTCAAAAGTCTCTCGAGAGCGGCCCCTCCCCTGTCTATATATTCTCTCTCTCTCTCTCTCTCTCTCTCTCTCTCTCTCTCTCTCTCTCTCTCTCTCTCTCTCTCCTAGGTTTCCTCCAGGGGGTCTGGTGGAACCCTCCATTTAGGCACCTCTAATTTGCAACCTCTTGGCTGAAAACATAACCATCATGTGCATGCAAAGAAAGTCATCACTTTGTGAGGGAATAGGAAGGGTCTCTGAAGACAGGTCCTCGCCCCAGGCAGAGCTACAGGTAGCTCACCCCAAGCTCCAAAAACCCCAATGACAGGCACATTCCACCTACAAACACTTGATGTTTTTGTTTTCATGAATCTTATGTGTACATTTTCCCCAAGCGTCACAGTTTTCTAATCAGTCCCACATGTCCATTCTCAGCCCTGTATCTGAGAGCCAGCCAGACAAGCTGTGAAGTCCTTAGCCACAGCAGTACCTGGCTCTCAAGAATGTATGCCTCATCTTAAATCTAGCAGAGGCTCTTTGATCTCCTCACTTGGACAAGACTGTAGCCAGGTCTTTGGATGATGTCCTTCCACACTCAGCATTTCCCTTCTCACAACTCCTTCTCTGCACAGGGACCCTGAGCCCTCTGCCTCCTGTTCCTTGTCTCTAACAGATCTGGACAGTCAATTCTTTCTCTGGATCCTATTTACACCTACATGATATATGTATATAAGGCTTTACTGTCTTTAACCAAAATTAGGATATGACAGTCTCTCTAACTAGACTGTATATCTGGGGAAGGAGACCCTGTTAAGGAAGCATTCTCAATTCTAGGACAAAGAAAGTGAGCATAAATCACATTGCTACTATCATGACTTTGACTTTGACTATGTTCTTGTAAAATCCTGGACCCCTGTGCTGACATAATCATAATACTGATACATCCACAGTTTTGCTTCTCTCATATGGTTTCCCTTTCCTTAGGATACTACTCCTCCAAACACATATATACTCATATGTTTATATAGAGACAGATATGCAAATTTGTGTGTCTATATGCATGTGTACATTCATATGTAAGCATTTACATTGTACTTTCCCTGTGCTGATTGTTGATTTTCTAAGAATAGTAGTTATGTCTGATTCTTTCCTGAATTCTTGACCTCCATGTTCATAGAATAAAGTATCTTAAAGGTGAATCATAAGGTAGAGCATTTGCACAAAATTGCCCAAATACGGAAACAGGAGTAATTTTAACATGAGGGTGAGCCAGGAAGAGTCTAATCTGTCTGTGTGCTCTGCTCCAGAGTCTGGAGACAGCACAGATCTCTGAAACGACCTTCTGCTGCTATCAGTCAGGGCCATGGGTAAGAAACAGCTTTCTACAAAACACTGCAAACAAGCAATTCATCTTGCAAAATCCTACTTATCACATTCTATGGCTGCCCTCCAGGTATAGATAAGTTAATATGGGGCTGGAGAGATAATGCAGTGCTTAAGAGTTCTAGTTGCTCTTGCAGAGAACAGTTCAATTCCCAGCATCCACATAGTAACTAACAATCATCCCTAACTCCAGTTCCAGAGGCTCCCACACTTTCTTCTGGCCTCTGCAAACAATGCATGACATGAGTGCACTTATAATACATGCAAACAAAACATTCATATACATAAAATAAAAATAATAATGAAGGAACTGAAGAAATGGCTCAGTGGTAAAGAGCACTGACTGTTCTTGCAGAAGACGCTGATTCAAATCCTAGCACCCACATGGTGGCTAACAACCATCCATAACTCCAGTTCCAGGGGATCCGATGCCCTCTTCTGACCTCCATGAGCATTGAATGATATGGGTGTACTTACACACATGCAGACAACACACTTATATACATAAAAAAATGTAAAACTAAATATTTATAAAAATAATAATAATGGATTTTTTTTTAAAAAAAAAAGAAGGCATATGTAAGAAATTACATTTGTCTAGGGATGTGACAGCCTTAGGGCACTAAGATATAATACCTCTAAGACCATGTGTATTTGGATATATTTACATTTCTTACTATATGCTAAATATAGATCCTTATATTTACAGACAAATATGCAAGTCACTAATCACAAAGAAGCTCCTTTTTCAAAAGATGGAGACTGTCACAGAGTTCCACAACTGAGCACACATAAAGAATAAGTGTCTGTGAAATGTCCAACCCTAAGTGACACATGTACAGCCTCTATACCTAAGGTTCACAAACCACAGTGGAGCAAGGGGTAGAGAGAATACTAATACATCTCTCAACTCTCATCAATGAAGCTCCCTCATGCAACAGAGGGAAATGAACACAAAAGGCTACAGGTAACTAAAGTGTAGAGAATAAGAGTCTACAAGGTGTGCGTCCTTGGACATGACTCCAATATTAAACTCCACCCATCCAGGGCTCAGGGACTATTGCAGAAGAGGGGCAGAAAGATTTTAAGAGCCAGGACAGTGGGTGCATAACCATATGGAAATCTTACAGGCCCCTGAGACCTTGCTTATACGAATCTGAAACAATGGTGTCAGCATGTACAAACAGACAAAAACACAGCATAGAACTGGGGAAATGGGCATCAGGTCCCAACCTTAGTCAAAGAGCTACTGTCAGCTGATTACTGCTGTGTTAGGGAGAAATGATCTTCTTTAAGGGAGTGATTCTAGACTGGACCCCAGCAGATGAATTTGCACTGAATGACATCTGAGTACACCAACTTGGCTTGATAGACCTTAATGCATGAAATCAACGGAGGGGGCATGAAGATGATTAAGGTGTTTTGCATGAAATACATAAAAATTCAATAAAAATTTAATATTTATTTATTTATTTATTTATTGGTCTTTTTGAGACAGGGTCTCCCTGTAGCCCCAGCTCTCCTGGAACTCACTATGTGGACCAGGCTGGCCTTGAACTCACAGAGATCCACTTGCCTCTTCCTCCCGAGTGCTGGGATTAAAGGTGTGCACCAACATGCCTGGCATAGATTTTTAGTTTTTAAGAGTGAAGAGAGTTTTGGATTCCCCTGGAACTGGACTTAATGACAGTTCATAGCTGTCATGTGAGTGCTGGGAATTGAACCTGGGTCCTCTGCAAAAGCAGTCAGTGCTCTTAACCACTGAACCATCTCTCCAGCCCCTCAATAAAATTTTTTGATTAAAAAGAAGTCAATATGGCTTCATTTATTACTGCTTTTAAAAAATACCATGGTGCAGGGCTGGAGAGATGGCTCAGTGGATAAGAGCAGTGGCTGCTCTTGCGGAGGACCTGGGTTCAATTCCCAGCACCCGCATGACAGCTAACAACTGCCCATAAGTCCAATTTCAGGGGAATTAGATTCCCTCTTCTGACCTCCTCAGGCATTGCATGAAACTTATATATATGCAGGTGATACACCCACACACACACAAAAAAATTGATAAATAAAATATTTTAAAATACCATGATGTTTAATGCTATAAAAATAAGGAGCAAAGAGGCTGAATCATCTTTCTGCTTCAATAGCCTGTGTCTATTCAGTAGGAAATATTAAAATATGAAAGACCTTCTAAGTCCCACCTGCCCAGATACTTGGTCCTCCATCTTCCTATAGCATTAAACATAAACGGAAAAGAAATCACCAACCTCATGGCACTAAAGTTACTTACTAATTGCAAATTTAGTGTATATATTGCACGCTTATCTTTCCAACAATAAAGTATTTGCATCTTTTCTAATCTGAAATTGTAGCAGGTCAAACAGTCACATTCTAGCTCAGGCTTACAGCTTCTGAAGCTGGGAAGAGTGTTACATGCCAGTCATGACCAGTTAGGATATTAAGGCTAAAATGGCTACTGAAAAGCCAGAATCTTGAAAGGACCATGAGATGGTCCCTGCCTGCTCATTTTAATAATTGCTTTAAAGTCAGATTGCTTTGCAAAAAACATAATTGTAATAATTAAACAAAAAATACCATGGTGGCTGAAACCTGTCATCCCAGCACATGGGAGGCTGAGGGGGGAGAATTGCCTGAGCTATAGTGTGAGGCTTATTCTTAAAAACTGAAAAATATTATCAAAGAAATGTGCAATTATAAGGCAAAAATTCACAAAAAAAGAGTAGCATTTACTGAATGTCCTTGTGTGCCGGGCACAGAGCACGTGTTGCCTTGTCCAGTCAGCATGCTAACAGAAACAGAATCAATTTTGCCACCTTACAGAGGGCTAGAAAAATCTGAGTGACTTCAGGCCAAAATGCATGCTTTGGCTCTACAACCCATACCCTAACAGGGTGGGGGATTTGTGCCTAAGCATCTCCATTCTACTCACTGTCCTTTTTCTCTAATATTCACCAGAGGATTGACCACAATTTGAACACAGATTGCAGGGTAAAAGCAAAATGTTTCACCTTTATAGAAAAAACATTGACGATTTCCTGTCAAATACTAAATACCATTTTTAAAGGAGTTAGAGATGCTGAATCTGAGCAGATTAGCCAAATTTTGGTTTTTAAAAAAATCCAACCCTCACAACTGTATTCCCAAAGCAAAGTACAATGTTCAGTGGTAGTTAGCCATTTCTCAGCCAAAAAAAAAAAAAAAACAGCTTTCTAAAATGTGATACATTTAAAATATTATATTTCTTAAATCATGATGATTCTTGGCTGGTAGCATGTTTTCCATTGGAGTTAGTACTACAAATTAAGGTGTGGGAAGTTATGACAAACATCCAAAACTTGAAAGAGCAATGCCCTTTGCAACACTGAAACATATTCTTTTGTTTTGGGTCTTCCTCAGAGTCTTTGCTCTGCGGTGAGGGCACCTCCACCTTGCCTGTAGCTCTGGGCAGAGCAGAGGAGCATGTGTTGAACAAGAAGGTGGTGTTCCTGTGTGTTTTACAGTATGTCCTCTGTGGCGACACTGCCACTGGCCTCATGACACCACCACATTGCAGCTTTGGGGTTAGACACTAGATCTGAGAAAGATACGCTTTCACGGTGGCAGTCTGCTATGCTCCAGTGTGCCCTTACCCATGTTTGAGTGCTGCAGCTCTAAAGGAGTCAAGAGTCAGCACACCTCCCTGTTCATGATAGCCAACACTGCACTGCACTAAGCAGTCATACTCTTCACAACAGTTCAATTACATATATACTATCATTACCCCTATTTGATAAAAAGTAAACCGGAGGAGTTCTAGAACACATATGTGATGGTTACTGTCAACAGAATAGAACTATCTAGAAGACAGGCTTCTCAGCATACCTGTGAGGGCTGAACACCAGCACTCATCACTCTCTGCCTGTTGACTATAGCTGCAATAGGACCAGCAGACCCATGCTCTGCCACAATGCATTCCCATCCGTGGTAGATTTCCCCTCAAACTGTAAACCAGAATAAGCCTAACTTCCTTGAGTTTCTTTTGGCAGTTATTTTGTCACTGAAACAAGGAAATAAGTAATAAAACATTTCACAAGGATTCTACTTTATGATATATCAACTCCCCATGGCCTGGAACAGTGCCTAGTACATATGTACTCAATATGTAATTATCAAGTGAAGGAATGAATGAACCCAAGGACGATTATTAATCGATGCATTGTCCAAGGTCACACAAGGAATAACCACTGAATCTGAAGAATCATTTTGTGAGTTGTGATGATTAATTTATCAACTTGCCCAGATCTGGAATCAACTAAAAAGTAAGCTTCTGGTCACTCCTGTGAGATATTTTCTTCATTAGATTGTTTGAAGTGGGAGACCCACCCTAAATGTGGGCAGCTACCTAGATAAAAGGAAATAAAAAAAGGAAACTGCTTTTTCCCTGCTTCCTTTCACTCTTGTTGGCAAGTTCATCTTCTCTGTTGCTGTCACTGATACATTCCTTCACTGATATAAGAACCACCTTCTTTGGGCTTCCTACATAGGCTGAAAACCAGTAGTTCTCCAGGAATTCTCTGGGCTTTCAGCACTAGATTGGGATAGCTGAGACACCCAGCCTCATAGACTGAACTATATTACTGGATTCTCCATCTCTCCAGTGTGAGACAGCCATTGTTGTACTACTCAAATATATCATGTAAGTCAATCTAAAAACCCTCTTTTAATATATATATTCATTCTAATGGATCTGTTTCTCTAGAAAACCTGACTAATACAGAGGTTGTATTTTGTATTACGTTTGTTCATGGTCCTAAGGATTGAACCCAGAGTTCTTGCACATGCTAGACAAATGTTTTATCACTGAATTCCACTCACAGTCTAAAACATAGTTTTAAAGTGAGTCTTCTTGTACTGTCATTCTTAAAGCAAGTAGGAGGTAATAATCAATTTAGAAGTGTTATGTTGGGAACAATGCACAGGGATGAGAAAGACAAGGGCCAGCCTTTTGGTTGGAGTTATGTAACACATAACACTTATTATGTGACACCTGACACCGTTCACCCTCAATTTCCTCATTTGCAAAATGAGAACTGTAATATCCAGTTTTTAGGGTGTTTTAGTGTGGCTTACATAAGCTAAAATATGTAAAGTGCCTATACCACTGTGTCTTCTTGGTATCATGTGCTCCACAATGTGTAGTTGTTGCATAATTATACTTATAATCTTCCCTGATGGCTCAAGGGGAAAATAACAGCAAGTTTTGTGTAAGCATACAGTTCTATTAAAATAAAAATGAGAGGCAGGGGCTGGAAAGATGGCTTAGTCCTTAAGAGCACTTGCTGATCTTAGAGAGGACCTGATTTCAGGTCCTAGTACCTACATGACCACTCACAACCATGTGTAACTACAATCCCAGGAGTTCCAACACCCTCTCCTGGGCTCCATATGCACTTCATGCACAGGTGCACATACATACATTCAGGAAAAACACTCATTCACATAAAAATAAATATCTTTAAAAGGCATATTTTTAATTTTACTGAGAAACATAAAGGAAGTGTTTAATAACTGAAAAACATACCTTACTTCTGGAGTGAAAAAGCTACATATTACAAAATTTTACAAAATTAATAAAGTTTAAATAAAATTCCATCAGTAATTTGAATTCACTCTAAATTTGTGAGTATAAGTATAAAATGTCCAGTTAAATACTGAGAATCAAGGATTGCAAAGAGATATATAGTATAATGAATTTTAACTTATTTCAAAGTTACAATAATCAAAAAAATGAAATACTGCTACCAGCCTGCAAAATACAACAATTGAACAGAATATTTATCAAAAAAAATCAGGTGGAAATATTGTATTTGAATCAGAAGTTAAAAGATAAATTATTTAATAAATATTAGGTCAATGGTTTAAAAAGTGGAGGAAACATTGAATATTCATACTAAATTACTGTATCAGTCACTTGTCTGATTGTGGCAACAAAATACCTGACAAAAGCAGCTTGAGAAGGAAGAGTTTATTTTGGCTTACAGTTACAAGAGCTACAGTCCATCGTGGTGTGCAAGGTATCACAGCAAGAGCAGGGGCAGCTGTACATTGGAGCACATTGCACCCACGGTTAGGAAGCACAAAGCAACGAATGCCTGTGCTCAACTTAATTTCTCCTTTTTATTTAGTCCAGGACCCCAGTCCACCAAATGGTGTCACCCACCTTTAGAATGGTTCTTCCCACTTCAGTCAATCTAGATAACTACTCATAGACATGTCAACAGATTCCTTTCCATGGTAATTTTAAAACCCACTAATTTGACAATATTTATCATCATAGTATCAAGGTAAATTCTATGCACTTTGAGGTTTAATTACAAATAACAAATCTATCAATAAAGAGAAATGTAGATGAGTATTTCTAAAATAGTAAGGTACAAAAAGACTTTCTAAACATGAGACCAAAGGCAGCAACAAAAAGATAGGTACATGTGTATATATGTGTGTAAAGCCTTTGTATACCAGTAAGAGCAAATGTGAGATACTTATAACCAAAACAGAGTACCATTAATACTCTGTGATGATTATGTTTGATTGCCAACTCAACTCCACTGATACATACCTAGGCGATTAATAAAACACACTTCTGGATGTGTCACGTAGATATTTCCAGAGAAGTAGATAATGAGAACTCTGACATAATAAATGGCTTAATCCACTGGTTAACTGAAAATTTAATTAGAGTATTTGGAGGTGATGTAATATGGGCCGTAACTGGAGGAAGTGTGTCTGTAGGGTTGTATCTCTGAAGGGTATATCTTATCTGGACCTTCCCTGTCTCTTTGTCTGCTTCCTGTCTGCCATGAACTGAAGAGCTTTCCCTTCCACAGATCTCACTGTCATGATGGTTTCTGTCTCGATATAGGCCCAGAATCATGGGGCCAAATGACCCTGTACTGAATCCTCTGAAATCATGAATCAAAATAAATACTCTAGATTTAAGTGATTCTCTCAAGCATTTTGGTTGCAACAGTGAAAAAAGTAACTAGCATGTGTCATTAGTATTAAGTAAGCATGACATATCAACAATAAAACATATACTTACAATAAAAACATCAAAGAAGGAGTCATATAAGAAAAATTTCAAATGGTCATTCAACCTATAAAATTACTTTTGAGATTCATTTTTCATAAGGCATAAATTTCATATTATTTACATTTATTAACATAGATTACATATTCACTCAAGAACATTCCTTGTAATACTAAGAAAAAACTCGAGAGGTTTGATACAGGTGTTTTATTCAGGGATGAGTACTCTGCAGTCTCATCTCTGACGTTGTGGGTCAGTTGTGGGTCTCTGTATTTAATCACCATCTGCAACATGAAGAAGCTTCTCTGATGAAAGTTGAGAAATGCATTAATCTATGGGTATAACAATAACTGTGGAAGAGGGGATGGGAAGACTGCAAGAGCCAGAGGTGGTAGATGACTACAAGGAAACAGAGTTTTCCAAATGGTTAGGCAGTTACTCATATGAACTCACAGCAATGGTGACAACATGCACAAGACCAAAGTAAGCTCAAATCAGACAAAATCCTAGCATAGAAGCCTCAACTCTAGGTTGGTAACCAATAGCTGCTGGGAAAGGGAGACTCAGTTTTCCTTAAGGGAGTGTTAATGAGTAGGTTAACCAAGCTCTAGTAGATGAACCCATACAAAGCGCATTTGGAACACAAATTTGACTTGATAGGCCTTTATATGTTTTATATATTTATATATGTTGTACACATAAGGGAAGTCTAAATAGAATCAAAATATATTGTATGAAATTTGCAAAAATTTAATTTAAAAATGAAAATTTTAAAAAACTTGAAACAAATATAAATTTTAGAATAGAAAACTGATAAATAACTTGTATTGTGATAGATAAAAGTATGAGAGTCCCTACCCCCAGGGTGCTTTGCCATTCCTATACATGCTGTATAGAATGCTAAGGACTATCAATGTGACAGATTTTACTCCCTGATTATATAGGTGATGTTATCTAACACAGCTGCAGCTTACATTAAGGTAAGGAGACTGCTGTTCCCTGAGCAAGACCTAGTCATGTGAGTTCTTTAAAGGAGAGTGGTCTCAGAGCTGGAGAGATGGCTCAGCAGTTAAGAGCACTAGCTGTTCTTGCAGAGAACCTGGGTTTGGTTCCTAGCAACCACATGGCAGCTAACAACTGTCCATACCTCCAGTTCCAGGGTGTCTGATGCCCTCTTCTGATCTCCATGGGCATTACAGGACATGGATGCACCTTGGGAGGTGGCTGTCATGAGGGGATTACTGAGAGGATGCTAGCTTTGTAGATAGGCCACATACCAAAGAGGGCACCAGCAGAGGCTTGTCCTCATCAGGCAATACACTCATACATATAAAATAAAATAAAAATAAAAAATATTTTAAGTAAATAAAAATAAATAAAGTTGAGCATTCTCTCCAACAGTTCAGAGAGGAGGAAGCCAAAGATCTAATTACTCAGTGCACCATTGCTGGCTTGATAACAGAGTGGACGCATTTCAAGAAAGACAGTAATAAGCCACTAAGAGAAATATCCAGCTAATAACCAGCAAGGAAACAGGAGTTTCAGTCCTATACCTTCAAGGATCTAAATTGTACAGGCAAGATGATCTTGAAAGTGAATGCTTCCCAGAATCTCCAGTTGGAAACTCAGTCCAGCTGACACTGACTTTGGCTCTGTGAGACACTGACCCTAGAATTCAGCTGTGATATGTAGACATCTGACATACAGAACTGTGTTAGTGAGTAATATTCTATATTGACAAATTTTGTGGTAGTTCATTACACAGCAATAAAACAATAATGCAAATGTAGTCACATGAAAAATTCCTAGTGACTAAATATATTTTCATTAAGGTGAAAGAAAAATTGAAGAATGCTTATAATTAAATATTTTTAAAGGAAACAATCCCAAATATATTGTATGAACACAGCTTTGTTACATCTGTATGCATATAAGAAGGAATATGGAGAGATATAGTAAAATGGCTTCAAGAGTAGTATCAGTAATAACTGAATAGTTAAACCCCCTTAATATGCACTTCTGATCCATTCTTTCCCAAATTTACTCCAACAAGTAGAAATAAAGTTGGCCTTACTTATACACTGCCAGGACGAGCATTTGGCTTTGAGGTGTTGTTAATGTATTTCAGCTACTTAATCAATAAGATGGAAAAGAACGCTTATCTTCCCACTAAAATTATAAATTAAACTCTGTTATGAAAGAAAAATACATAAACACAAGTCAAGCACAATGGGGCTGTTATGCCTCTGGCCAGTCCGGGGCCAGTCCCGGGTGTGACATCAATTCTGAAGACTACGCCTGCCCCGTTTGGCAGCCAAACAGCCTGGTCCCTGCCACTGCACATGAACTCTGGAAACACTACAGTATTAGCCTTCTCTGTTAATCCTGCTAATGCACTCACAATCTCCTTGACTGGCTGCCCATCATATCCCTTTGTCAGGGTAACAGTCTTGGGAGGTGGCTGTGATGAGGGGATTACTGAGAGGACACCTAGCTTTGTAGATAGGCCACATACCACAGAGGGCACCAGCAGAGGCTTGTCCTCAACACCAACTCTTTGGCACAGAGCTAACATAGGAAGAAGTTCACCTACCACAAGGGTTGGACAGGTCACTCTCCCAATCTCATCATGTAAAAAGGAAAGCCAGTCAGGGAGAAATTCACAGGACTGGTGGTTTCAGATTATTTCTTAGTACCAGAGCCCTCTCTCTTCTGGAAGCCCTAGCTACAAAAAATGAGAAAAGAATTCTTATCTCTTAGGATGAGTTTCAAGGTACTCCTCCCCCTGATTTCCGTCTGCCACCACCTTCCTTTTAATGTGTGGCTGGCATTCCATAAAAGCCATGTCTATAGCCCCATCTTCAGAAATTAGCTGGATTGCTCTAATTTGTCTTCTAAATTTTCATCAGGATCACTTGAAATGTTTCAATTTTAATATATGGTAAAATAATAAAACACACATCCTTCATGCTAACAGATTGTATTTGAAAAATCATTATAGATGTTATCCAAGAGAAGCTTACTAAGTGTGTTACCTTGTATAAAAGTATACACTTCTGAACCTCTGTTTCCTCATTAAAAAAAATCACAGGTCAAGGGCTGGAGAGATTGCTTAGCATTTAAGAGCAGTTGCTGCTCTTGGAAAGGACCTGGGCTCAATTCCCAGAACACACGTGGCAGCTAACAACTGTCTATAACTCCAATTCCAGGGGAATCCAACACTCTCTCTTCCGACCTCCATAGGCATTGCATGACACGGGTGCACTTATACACATGCTGGCAATACTCTCATACACATAAAATTAAAATAATTTTAAAATATTTTTAAAATGCAGGATATTACCACAGCCCTTGATTGTCTTCTAGAATTTGAAGGCAAGACCTTATTGTTGAAGACAGGCCACACTTCAGATACAGGATCTGAAGCGATCAAGCTGGAACTCACCTGAAGCCTCCTTCCTGAAGACTGGCTCTCCTAGAATTAGAGGATACTATGCAAACTACTAAGGGAGAAAAATCAGTCAATAGTCCTAACTCAGCTGCAAAGCCTAATAAAGTCAACAATGACTGGCCCAACAAACTATCTCTATTAGTGCAGTAGTGGCACTTTTATCTTGGGGGTAATCAACAGCTATCTAATTGGAATTAAGTCCCACTCAATGGGAGGGAACTTGTGTGGTACTGTGAACATAGCCAAATACACATGACTGGAGAGGTCATAGATCCTAGAAAAAAATCTACTCTTGCCACATGCCTAGACTAACATAATTTCTTACTTTATTCTAAATATACATCCTCAGATTTACAAAAGTATACCTTTCACCACTCATCGAAGAAACTTCCTTTTGCAATAGACGGAGACAAATAAGAGAGTTCTACAATTGGTCAAGCGCAGAGAAAAAGAGTCTGTGAAACACCTAGCCCTAAGCAATACATCTTCAATACAATGTCTACACAAAAAATGAATGCATCTCTCAACTCTCACCAAAGAGGTTTCCTTATGCAGCAGATGGTGATTAACATAGGAACCCAAAACTGGCCGATGTGCAGGGAACATTGGGCTGCAGAGTGCTTATCCCTGAGCAGAACACCTATTTCAAACTTCTGCCTCCCAAGGCTCAGGGATCATTTTGGAAGAGGGGGCAGAAAGATCATTAAGAGCCCGAGGTGGTGGACCACAAGGAAAAAAATCTTCCAGACAGCTGGTCAATTACATACATGAAGTCACAGCAATGGAGACAGCATGAACAAGTCCTGTACAAACTCAAACCAGACAAAATCCCAGCATAGACATGGGGAAATGGGTAAGAAATCCCATCCCAACCTAAGGAACTTTGAGCAACTGATGGCCGCTGGGAGGGGATGAGATAATATCTTACAGGGATGGGACTCAATAGGTTGACCAGGCTCCAGTGAATAAACCCATGCTGAGGGACATGTGGGAACACAAATCAGACTCTATAGGCAGAGTCTGATTTTATATTTAGTAGACTACAGTGAATGTGGAGGGGCAGTGGGAGGTGTAGATGAGGGAGAGATCTAAATACCATCATATTATATTGTATGAAAATCACAAAATTTTAATAAAAAATTTAATGAAAATACTATTTATGATTGCAAATCTCACAGCACAACTTTTTGGATATGGTAAAGGCTACACTGATTCTTCCCTCCCCATAATTCCTCATTGGCAACAGCATCTCTCACCAAGGAAGGAGGGGTTCATGAGAAACTGAAGGATTCTAAACTCTAGGGAAGGGTTAAAGGTTTGTCAGTTCACTGGTTGAATTTCAAAGAGAAGAGTCTCATTGAGTCTGTGGTATCATCTTGCCAACAGGAGACTTGAATAGAAAGGTTCGTTCTGACCCTGAGGTGTGCTCCTAGGTCAGAATATACTTTAAGGGCCACCTGAGATACAGGGTCAGCTATATTCCCGGATGTTGTTTGCAGGGGTAGTTCTTACACCTTAGAGGACATGATTCAACCACACAGGGTAAGAACATCTCCCATTGTAGAAAATAAAATGCGATCAACAAGCTGGAAGAGCAGATAGGCTTCACCTGGTTTCTTCCCATGGCAAGCAGCTATGGAGTTATATTCTTCGTGGCCAAAAGATCACTGCTGAAGTTCATACTTCCTTCCTTTCTGATCCATACTTACCATTCTCAGAATAGTTCATTTGGCAGGGAAATAAACTAATGTTACACACAAACTCTAGACATTGCTTTACATTTTTCAGTCAAAAGTATTTGATGAGATGCTTCTAGTATCCTGAAACATCCTGAAGCCTATGTAATACGTGGCTTTGACCCATCTCTAATTTCACATTTTGAAAAGTATGAATGGGAATCAAAATACACAGAGATTCTTTGAGAATCCCTTGCTGTATCTAAGACCCAGTAGAGAGCTGAAGGGAGAGTCCCTCCACACCATGGGAGCAGTAGTGGGGCTCCTGGTCTCCTAAAGATGCTCTCTTGCAAACAATTCTGTTTTAACACAGCAATAGGGTTGGCATGGCCTAACTACCAGGAGCCCTCTTCCTTTGAAATCTGAAATGAGCTTGACTTCATTTGTTTCTCTAAAAACAAATATTTGCAATTCAAACCTTTATGCTAATTATTTCAAAATTTTTGTTTTTGTCATTCTTCTTCCTTTGAAAGCACTTGGCTTGGCTTTATTGTGCTTCTGGGACCAGTCAGAAGAGCCACATGCTTCAGCATGTTTCCTAAACATGAAATTGATTTACTAATTTCGTTGATTTTAATCCATGTCTGTCTGGAACATTGTTCATATACAAGACTTCTTTCTTTCTGTCTGAATCCATATACATACATGAGCGTTGTGTCTAATGCCACGGAAGCTAAAGAATCAGAGTTGGGGGTTTTGCTGTGGTTATTATTTCGTTTTCTGTTTTTATTTTTGTTTGTTTGTTTGGTTGGTTGGTTTCATTTTGTTGTCTCGTTTTAAGACATATGTGTAGTCTGGGGCTGGAAAGAAGGCTCAGAGGTTAAGAAAATTGGTTGTTCTTGCAGAAGATACAGGATGGAATCCCAGCACCCACATGGCAGCTAACAACTGTTGGTAACTCCACTTCCAGGGAATCCCACAGCCTCTTCTGTCCTCCACCACAGGCATTGCACAACATGGCTGCACTTACCTACATACAGGCAATACACGCATACACATAAAATAAAAATAATATGTTTTTTAAAAAAAGACATATATGTAGTCATAGCTAGCCAAGAACTTGATATGTAGAGCAGGTTGGCCTTGAACTTGCTGTGATTTCTGCCTCGTGAATGCTAGGATTATAGGCATGTACCGCCACAACTGGATTAAGAATCAGAGTATCTAGAAAGAAAGAAAAGTAACTTAATTACTAATAACAAAAAAAATGGACATAATCAATCCTAGAAATGAAATCTGAAAGAACTTTTTATATCTAGTCCAAGTTTTCTCTTTGTTCAAAGAGTGTCATTGATTGACCCAAAGCAGCTGAAAAACTAGTAGTGCTTGCATATAATTAGTTAAATTAAAAACTAGATGGTTTTAACAATGTTATCTACATTTATGGTGCAAATTTAACTTTTTTTATGAAAAAGAAGTGTTGGAATTAGAAAACAGGTCGTTTTCTTCTCACTGACAGGTAAGAATTGAGACTCTGAGGTGGCACACGATTGGATGAAGATGACCCCACAAGTTTCTATGGTAAAGTTTGTTCTAAGTAAAGAAATTGCTGCTTCCCAGTTTCTTTTGCCTGGGTTATATACTTCACTCCCACTAGATTTTCTGAATAATAAACTTTATGCTTTAATGACATATGTATAGAAAAGACAGTAACTGTTTCCATTAGCAGATCTTAACCAGTGAATAGTATTAACTGAAGGGAAGTTTTGCTTTGGTAATTATTTCTCTTCCTAAGCAAAGCAACACTGAGAAATATATGTGGCACAAATTCATAAAATAATTTATTCCTCGGGAAATATTTTGATGCTTAAGGAAACTCAGCTAATATTCTAGACATCTTTGAAGTGATTCCTAAATATCTCAGTGCCAAAAATGTAATTAGTCTTAAAATTCTATGCACAAATGTATGTTAAAAATTGTAATCTGATGCCAGGTGTGATGGCATGTGCCTTTAATCCCAGCCCTAGGGAGGCAAAGGTAGGTGAATTTCTGTGAGTTCGAGGCCACATGGTGACTTCTGGGTAGGCTATAACCAGGGAGAACCTGTCAAAAAACAAACATCAAAAAAACAAACAGAAAAATTATAATCTTAGTAAGAGTCAGGGAACTAAGGTATAAAAGAAAGTCAAGCTTCCCATCAATACACTGGATCCATTTCTTTTAAAAACAGAATAAGGGAAGACAATGATTTTATAGAGTTAAATAGCAGGTAATTGCAGCTAACTTAAAAATACTGATTTGTTGTCAATGTTATTGTTTGTGTGTTTGAGACATGATCTCATTCTGTGGCTCTGGGTAGGGGAAGTCGAAGAGTGCTGGGATTAAAGGCATGTGCCCTCAAATCACAGGAGATGTGAATAGGTAGAAGTTTAATAATTTTACGATGAGACTATTTCAGAGCATTTTATGTCAACATATAAAGCAATGATTGTGCACTGTGAATTTAAAATACTACGACACATTAAAGTAACAACCCACGGTTACTTTAGAAAAAAGCTCCTTTGCTAATAAACTCTATTCCTCTGGGGGATTGGGGAAGAAGTGAAAGGAGAAACAAACACATTAAGTAAAAATTGTGGAGAAATTTGTGACAAATTTCTTTGTCATTTAGCACATACTTCCTAAAGCCCATATTCATGCAATTTATTCATAGAGACTGAAACTAAACACCTCAGGTTACCAGTTGACACAAACTGGTTGTCCGGCCCAGACTTTCATTTTTGTTCAGGTTGTGACAAAATTCCCATCTTTCTCACACCCAGACGGTATCTGAAAAGACTCAGCCAAAAGACTGAATGAGAAGCTAAACCTTCATTGTCACCTATGATAGACTTTTACCTAACCCTGGTAGAAAGCACATGTGGAATAGTAAAATAGTGGCATTTCTATCTTTGTCTGGGAGGTTTGGGCAAAGGCATAATGGATAACTTCAAGCTATATACCCCATCATAGCAGCAAAGGACACCTCCTTCTTCCCCGACCAGCAGAGTTAGAGATCTGCTCAGAGTTAAATAAGATCCAGATTCTATTAACATAATAATATCAACAATTTCAAGGATATAAGTGAAAATCACATTCACAAACTATCAGGAAAACCTAAACTTAAAAGAGAAAATATAATCAACAGATATCAATATCAAGATAATGCAGAGATTAGAATTACTAATAATACTTTAAATTACATATAGAAAATGCTTCAACAAGCAATGCAGTCTCTTCACAGAAAGGAAAAATTGGAAAATCTGTATATATAGAATATATCAAGAAGAACAAAATGGAATTTTAAACACTTAAAATATATAATAGCTGAAATTTTTAAAAATCTCCAAAGGATGGTCTAGAATACTGGAGAAAACAGGCAATAATTCATGAACTGAAAGATCAGTAGGAATTGATTAGCCAAACAATAAGAATAAATTAATTGGGAAAAAATGAACAGAACCTCCTAAACCACCTTTAACAAAGTTCTGATATTTATGCCACAGAATTATAGGGCCCAAAGGAGAAACTGGAATTTTAAAAGTATTTGTAGAAATAATGGCTGAAAGTGTCTAAATAAGAGGAAAAAACAAGATGATTGAGTTAAGAATCTACAAATGTTGATTATAAAACATAAGTAGTGGGTAAATGGATATTCACTATGAAATTCAATTTCTCTGTGTTTGGGAATGATTAAATTATTAGGGCAGGAAATGCCAGAGCAATGTGTCACTCTCTGCACAGTGCCCTCTTCCAGCATTTCAATCCCAGCTCTCATAGTTAAATTCAGTTATGACAATTAATATTATCCTTCTCTGCAGGCAGAAACTTGCCTGATTGCCTGGCTGAAAACACTCTACCTCAGGTTCTCCCACTGGCTGAAGCCCCGGCACCTGCCACTGTCCCAGCCAGGGGACGAGTCCCCATGAGTGCTCATTCAGGCTAGCCTCGTGGACAAGCTGTTTTCCATAGTAGTCGCTCAAAGTGTAAAGTGATTATTGCCCCTTTTTGGGCACCCATGACCAAGGAATGGCAAGAATAATGGTAGTGGTGAACAGCAAATGAGTTTTAAGTGACATATAAATTGGGATGTTGTCGTGTTAAGGTGTTCATTATATTATTCAAGAGGCAAATGGTGTTATCAATTAACTTAAAACTTTAAAAGTAGACAATAAAGAAATTGAGCTAAAGTTCAGCATTAATTCACGAAAGATCATTCATTTCTTCATGCTCAAGAAATGAGCATGAGATTCATTTTCCTTTGGGAACATGGCAGCCAGTAGTTTGCTCATAAACTACACACCCATGCACATATATAGCTCTAATTTGACTCAGAGGGAAGTTGGGAAGGAGATGGAGTAGCAGGGCACTAAAAGAAGTTGGAGGGAAGTAGTGCTATGTGGATATGACAAAATACATTGCATAAATGTATGAAATTTTGAATGAAAAAAAAATGTTTTAAAAAGAAAATGGTCTTCAAATAAGACAGCAACCAGAAACATAAAAATAGACAAGTTAATATCAAAATATACACCATCACAAGAACACATGAATAGATTAGTTATATATTTATATATGTTTTCATAAAGTATCAAAAAATTAAAGAACTTTTGAAAATTACAAACTATATAGAAAATATGAACCTGATTAAGGATACAGGTCTTAAGGTTGGATAGATGGTTCAGTGATTAAGATCACTGGCTGCTGTTGAAGAGGACCAGGTTTTGATTCCCAGCATCCACATGGTGGTTCACAACCACCTGTAACTCCAGTTTCAGGTGATCCATCACCCTCCTCTGGCCTCTACAGGTACTGCATGGAGGTGGTGCACACATACATATATACATGCAGGCAAACACTCATACACATAAAATTAAAATAAATAAATCTTCAGAACTATAGATCTTATGGATAAATAAGTGTATCTGCTGAGTGGTAATAACTTCTAGTTTCTCTAAACATTTTAAAGTGTCCTTGCTCAAGTGTCTGATTGTTGACTGATATTTGCAACAAGGCCATAGAGAATGTTCTTGAAAGTCACAGCACCATAGCTGCTCTAGTCCTTAGCCATCTGGAAACCTACTGGTATATACTTCAAGATACTAAAGCAATTCATGTTAACTGCACAGAGGCAGGCTCTCCACTCACATCAAGATGACAAACCTTACAAATAAATGTCATTGCTTTTCATTACTAAGGCAGAGATCACATTCTCTTTAAGTTCCTTTCCTCTCTCTGGTCATTTGAGAAGTAGTCTAGTCATCCATCTTTCCCACCTACATTCTAACACTTTCTCATCCCATGCTACCAAGTATTTGAAAGCTCCAAGTTAGGGATGTCCAACCCACAACCTATGGGCAACATGTAGCCAAGGATAACTATGAATGTTGCCTAACTCATAAATTATAAACTTACTTAAAATATGAGAATATTTTGCAATTTTATTTGTAATTCAATTGCATGATTCTAGAGCATGAACTCTGTAGATGAAAACATCATGTCAAAATGTCATGCTGCTACAATATGTGGCTAAGGATTGGAAACCCCCACAATATGTGGCCCAAGACTATTTCTTTTCATCCAGTGTGGCCCAGAGAAGTCAAAAAGTTAAGACATCCTTGAACCAAGTGGCACCCACTCCTACAAGAGACAGAAAGCAATTCATTCCTATCATTATTATGAGAAAAACTCATCTCCCTAGTAGAAGAGCTCAATCAAGTCAAACATTTAAAATGAATTAATTGTACTTTATACATATCCAGAGACCGTTGAATTGCTGAAAGCCAGTTCAGTGTTTGTAAAAGAGAAAAAGAAAAGATAAAGAAGGAAGGAAAGAAGGAAGGAAGGAAGGAAGGAAGGAAGGAAGGAAG
>NW_008360297.1:2033980-2068227 GCF_000622305.1 Nannospalax galili
AAGGAAGGAAGGAAGGAAACCTCTCAACTCTTAATCCAGTCCATGCCACTGTTCTGGGTTCATCCTACATTCTCCTTTTGAGGACTCAAATTAACACTGGCTAGAAAACGTGTCCCAGAATGAGAGCAAATTCTTGAAACTAATGCTTTGGTGCCTAAGTGACCAGAAGATTCATGCTGATGTTTCATGCAAAAACACCCTGTGACCTCCTTTTTCCTGGGTTAGGGAGCTCGTGAATGAGGCAAAGAAAGCACACTTCTACAGGGGCCTTTCACTCTGAAGGTGAGTGTTTTAGCACCTTCCTGTATGGGGCTTCCCTAAGCATGAACCCTGCTGCTGCTGCTACCTCACATCTCAATCTGCCCAAGTTGATTTTTACCCCTGAATATACACCAAAAACTTGTGAATGCGTGCCTACATATGCCTTGCCTCTCTTCTCAATCCAAGAATAATTTGAATTCATTAATGCATTTGTTCCCATGGGCCTGAAAAGGGCTGCCTCCAAATTTTCCCAGAAGTATCAAGAAGCCCACCGGTCTGGAGTTGGGGAGATGGCTCAGTGGGTAAGAGCACTTTTTGAGAAAGCAAGAGGACCTGAATTCAGATCCCCAGTACCCAGATAAAAACAGGTAGATCTCAGCTCACTAGCAAGCCAGGCAGTCTAACAGAAACAGCAAGCTTCAAGTTGATTGAGACCCCCATCTTAAAACGAGAGCAATAAAGACAACTGAGGTTCTCTCACATCCCCACAAGGGCGTACACAAACACACACACGTATACAAGCAGTACACACACATGAATAAAGACGACACATCCAAGTTCTCTCTCTCTCTGTCTCTGTCTCTGTCTCTCTCTCTCTCTCTCAATTTTTGGACCCCTGAGAAGGTGAAAATGAGGGTAGATACTCTTAGGAAAAAGAGAGCTTAAAAGGCAGACCACTGCAGGGCCTCTTTTGGTTAAAGTAATAAGTGTGTTTCAACATAGATAGGACTTTGACTTCTACACCAGCTGAGTGGGGCAGTGGGAGACCGTTATCCCCACTAAAGGAGGAAAAACTAAGGTTCAGAATGCAGGAACTAGCTCAAACTTCTGTGTGTATTATAAAACACAAGCACTTGGTCTCCTGACCCAGTGCCTCAGAGAAAGTATGGCTTCTAATTCTTCCTCTGCCACTGACATGAGGTTTGACCCCTTTACCTAATACCTCAAGTTCCTGGTGAAATCCAGGCCTGGTTGCTTAAGTAGGAGACCCCAGCCATACAGTGCCTCTAAGAGCACCCCAGGGCTCAAGGGAGAGACCTTGGCCTCTGACACCCTAACTGAAAAGGCTGGGAAAACAAAGGGCTTTCCGGAGAAAGACAGGGTCACACACACACACACACACACACACACACACACACACACACACACACACACACACACACACACACACACCCTTGCTCCTCTGGTCACGGACACTTCCATAGGACGCCATAGAATCTCAAGGATCTCCAGGCTGCATTAAAGCGAAACAGATCCTCCATATATACCCCTAGGATGAAGGCGGAATAGGGGTGCAGGGTCAGTGACCCCTGAATTGGAGATCTCCGAAGGGAGGACGCGAAATGCGGCAGCTATTGTCCCAACCTCCTCTGAGCTCCGGGCTCCAGCACCCGCGGCCTCTGCCGAAGACTTCCTCCTGCGCCTGCGTCCAAAACTTGCTCTGTGGGCGGAGAGACAGCCAAAGTGGGCGCGGTCCGTGTGGGCTGGGCCGGTGAGCGGCAGCCCCAGAGTTGGAACCCCTGGGGTCTGAAACTGTTTAAACCACCACCACCACCACCGAATTTAAGAGGATGCTGCTGCAGCCACAGCTCCTCATTCAGCGCACCTGCCGGTGCTTCGGGTTTATGGATCCTTACCTTGGAAACGAAACTACTCGATTCCTGGCTCCTCCAAGAGATTCTCAGGGCGGGGCTAGGCTGAGTGGGTATCACTGCTCGTGGTGGACCCTGTCTGCGATTTTATAAAGCTACCTAAGTGGGTTGCCATGAAAGATGATGTGGTGCTCTTAGGCTCTTGCTTGAGGTCTGTGTGATGTCATGGTGCTTTCAAGAGGAGACCGTGACGTCACAGCGCTTTTAATACCTTCGAAGATGGGAGGAGAGGCTTTTGAGGTAAACACTAAGATTCTAGGGAACCTTAAGAGCTCACATTCTTGGAGGTGAGGTAATGTTGAAAATGCTCAGCGCATCCCATTAGTCCTGAGAACACAGAATCAGGGGTAGGAAGTAAAATGTTCTTTGTTGTGCAAAGCCGGAAAGGAGGGATCAGAACCTCTTCCTACAATGGAGTTCCCCAAAGCTGTTCTTTCCCCCAGGACACCACTGATCTCTCCCGGCAGGAACTCCACACTGCACCAAGGATTTCACAAGATCCCTCCAAAGAGACCCCTTTGTTCCTCCACCTTCCAGGCATGACCTGCAAGCCTACGAATGCCCATGGCCTGCTGGCTTCTTTTGCTCTTTTGCTTCTTGGGCACTAGAGAGAGACACTGGTACTGGAGTAGTTTATTTGGTAGGGAAGGAGGCCCAGAGAGGAGAGGAAAAGCTGGAATTTTCTAGAATAGAGGAAAAGTTGGAGCAGGCAAGAAAAATAATCCACGGGTCTTTCCCCCACTGCAATTTCATGTTTTAAAGGAGGCACACTGGGTACCAGAGGGGAAACTGTCCCAATCACATTGCTCTGGTGGCTTGTGGCCAAGGCCTGCCTTTTCACCTGTAGTTGATGATCCTGCCTTCTGCAGTTCACTGGAGCAAACCATGATGAAAGGCAAACTCTGGTTTCATTCCCTGAGAGCAACCACTGGTACAGCAAGATGCAGCATCCTCAGCCTTGCATGGTGTCCTGTTCCCTACACCTTATTAAAACTTCTGCTTGCAGAATCCATTCTTCTGAGGATGCATGTTTGATATTGAAAGTTTTTCAGTCTCAGGACCCAGGGTGGGGCTGGGATTCTCCATGCCAGAGGTAGAGTGTGCCAAAAAGGAAAACATCCCAAGCAAACCTTCTGGAACATTCCATAGCATTAATGATGTCCTGGAGGCCTGGCTAACTGTAGAGGTTCTGAGGGTCATGAAAGGAGTGCTCAGGGGGAGAGGGGAGTGGGGGCTGTGGCAGTCAGTCTCCAGGGAAGATAGAATCCCAGGAGAGGAATGTGGAAGGCTGTCTTTCTTGTGTCTTTAGAAAGTGCTCAAATAGGTCTTTATTTGTGTGCATGTGCGTACTTATGTACTGTCATCCTCTTTAAGCAACCACAGCTCACATCCTCTCATCCTCTCTGGGTCTTATAAAGGAACCCATGTACCACTGCTATAGATCCTAACAGAAACCATGGCCAAGCATAGACCAGCGGCCTGTCCTGGTTGACCTTGGGTTGCAGATCACAAAACCAACCAACTAACCACCTTTCCAGGTGTCAGAGGTCCCAAGACTCCCGGAGTAGGGGGCTTCATTCGCTATTGGGCCTCAGTCTTGTGGTTCGGGGTACTTGGAAGACATTGAGTACTTGGCCAATCAAGGGGAAATCCTACCGACCAGTCCTGACCTGGTAGCTCTCTGCCTCTCATTGACAGTGGGTCCTGAAGTTTTTGAGGTAGATATCTAAGTAGAAGATGAGTGATGGACAGAAGCTGCAGCAGAATTTCTCTTGGGTTCTGAAAAGGATACATTGTGTCCCAGTCCTGGGATACAGACCTATCCAGAGGAGGCTGCACAGCCTCCAACGCAAAAGGCAGGGTTCAACTGTGCTGGCCAGGCAGAGGCCCCCCAATGCCAACTTGGGGTTTCTGGGCTGCACAGTTCTAAGCATCCACCAGGTTTGGTAGCCTTCCCAGAGGAGGTGGAGAGACACCAGCTGTGAAAAGCAAGAGCGTCTGAACTCCTGCCGTCTGAATCAGCTTTCTCAGTCTGCGGAGTCCAGCTTGAGGCTGGGGTTTTGATAGTTGATGCCTGGAAGCACAGCCCAGTGGTCGCCGCCTCTGCATAGTACCCGGCATTGAAGCCCGGGAGGCTATGCTTTTGTTAAGGAAAGGCCGAGGGCGCCACCGTCTGCGCGGGCGGTCCTGCGGTCCGGACGCTACAGCTGGGGGGGGGGGGGGGCGCCCCACCCCCAAGCAGGAGAGCCCCCAGAGGCCAGGACTCTAATTGTGGGAACGCTAAACGCCCCAGGGGGAAAGTTCAGCTTGCAGAGGGTGGACTTGGATTTCTTTCTAAGCTTCATGGGCCTCCCAGGGAGCCCGCCCCCACCATTCCTCACAAAGTTTCAAAATTGCCAAGAATCTTCGCGGGTTTGCAGCTGTGATCCGGGTGGGGAACAAGCCCCAAGTTCAGAAATGGGGGAAGGCGTTCCCAAAAGAAACAGAAATGAAGTTTGGGGGACTTCAGGGAGCCAGCGATAACTGTGTATTTGATGAACGTTGGGGTCTGGGGACAGCATATCTTCTGGCTCCAAAGCAAAAGTCTTATAAAAAAGCTGCTAGTTGCGTGGGAGGGGGTGTGTGAAGGGAAGCTGGGGTGGGGGTTGTGGTAATCTGTTCCTTTTAGTGGGCCCTACCGGATCTAACCCTCCCAGATGGTGAGATTTCTGGAAACTTGGTGTGCGGGAAGCAGACTCTGTCCTTCGCGACTCACTGGAAGTGAGGAGCAGCGCGACCCGACCCTGACACCAAAGCAGGGGGTGAGGGGGTAGGAAAACACGCAGAGATGGAGCAGAGACCAACCAATACCAAAAAAGCGGGCTTTCCTCCGCCACCGTAACCCTGTCACCCTAACAGGAAGAAGTGGGAGAAATTAGGTTGAAATGGCAGAGAAACCTGTTTCTCTCCAAACATAGCACCTTTTTCGTGCGGTTGGAGATGGAAATTACCCATTCTGTCATGCCTGTAAAATAACCGTTTATTTAATAGTTAAAAAAAAAAAAACTCCAGTGATAAATGTCCGTTACCGATGGTCAGCATAAAGTGCCAGTCGCAATACAACGCCCGGCTCCTGGCCGGCTGCTCGCTTGCGCCGAGGGAGCAGGGGCGCTTAGGCCCGGCTGTGTCAGCCCCGGGGAGGATGTTCCTGCCCCTCAGCATCCTTTGCCGGGAGCCCACGGCCAGCTCAGCTGCGGGAGCCGAGCCGGGAGGAGGCGCGCTGAGCCCACTGAGGCCGGGCGGCTGAAGCAGATACACGGATTACACTTTCGCAGGCTCCCTGGCTGGGGATGGGGGAAAGAGGAGGGGTTGGAAGCTGCCCAAGCGGGCAGAACTTCTTTTCTTCTCCCCTCTCAGCAGTCAAGAGTTTACAAGCTTATATGGTCAAAGGAAAAAAAATAAAAAATAAAGAAAACGTATAAAATAACAATAGAAAAAGTAATACTTCTGGGAGAGGCGCTGCTGCGGCTCTGCGGAGCTTTCGTTCTTTTTTTAAAATGCAGTTTTCCTTCCGCCACGTGAGTGAGTACCGCCTTTTGGCCAAGAGTTTAGCCGCGTCCTGGGGGAGCCGCCCAAGCTGGAGAAGTCACGGCCCGGGGCGAAGCTCTGGAGCGCCGCAAGCGCTGGGGACCCAGGGGACATTGTTGGGGTGGGGGAGATCCCGAGAGCCCCTCCCGCTGCCTGCAGAGTCGCCTTCAGCTTCGGGTCCCTCTGGAAGAGGGGGGCAGCGTGTTCCTGGGTCCTGGTGTCCCACAGGCTCTGTTTATTTAGCACTTAATCTTGGAGGTTTTGAGCTCCTTCACCTGTGAGTGTAGAGTCTTGTGGACAGCGAGAGTCCGGGACTGGCAGAATCCTTTTCCGCACTCTTGACACTTGAAAGGCTTCTCTTTGGAGTGAATATATCTGAGGACAGAGGCAGACAGTTAATCCTTGTAACCGGATGCACGGTTGTTTGTAGATGGCTGTCCAGGATTCCCTCCCACCGCTGTAAGGTGCTTGTGGGCAAAGGCAAAGGGAACTGAGTAGATATGCAAAATTCTGAGTCTGCATAGGCGACTCTGTTTGGGACAGTTTTGGATCCCTAAACAGACCGAGGCCAATAGACCACCTGTCTTCCTGGGGACAATGTGTGAGTACCTCCTCCTTCTAAGACCTGAGTCCTAGTTCCCACTAAAAGTCAATCAACATAGCTGGGGTCAGACCATTCCTAGAGCTTCACTCACCAAGTCGTTATTAAAAATTACAGGGGCTGGAGAGATGGCTCAGCTGTTAAGAGCACCTACATGGCAACTCACAGCTAACTACGGGCATGCACATGGTGCTCATACATACACTCAGGCACACAGACATAGACAAAATAAACTGAAAAAAAAGTATTAAAATTTTAAATTACATAAAATTAAGTAAACCTAAATATTTGGTTTCTCAAACACACTGAATTTCATATTTCAAGAGCTGGTTGCCATATTTTTCCACCAGTTCAGGAGCTTCCATTGGACAGCTCTGAGGATTAAGGAAGGAAGCAGAGACCCAACCTTGTGAAGACCTGATCCATACAGTCTTAGGTCCTATTCATCCCCACCCACGTTCAACACCTTCCAGGAGCCTCCTGTGGTTTCAGTCATGGTATTAGGGACTTCCCAGAAGGATGGGGAGGCTTAGAGCCAGAACCAGTGGGGGATCTCATGAACCTGGGGGGGGCGGGGGCTGAGACCAGAACAGCGGAGCAGACCCCTCCAAGGCCACCCACACTGTGCCACACCTGTGGTCCCGTAGGTGGTCTTGCCTCCGGAAGGCTTTGTGGCAGATGTCACAGGTGTAAGGCCGCTCGTCTGTGTGCGTCCGCTCATGGATAAGTAGGTTATAGGACTTGGTGAAGTGGCGGCCACAAAACTTGCAGACGAACTCCTTCTTGGTCTTGGAAGGAAGTCGTCCCCTCGTGGGCTTTTTTTCTGGAGACAGCTTGGTCACGTCCAGGAGGGCGCCCAGCCCACCAGCGGGGGAGCCAGGGCCCTCCCCCCGGCCGAGCTTGGAAGGATCTTCTTGTGTGGCAGCCAGGGCCAGGTTAGCAAAATCAAAGCGGGGCTTGGTCTTGAGTGATGGACCGCTCCCTCCAGCGGTGATCTCTGGCTTGGGCTGGATTACGTGAGGAAACCAAGGAAAAGCAGGCAGCTGGAAGCGGGCGTCCATAAGGCTGGACATCGCACCCGGTACTTTAGAGAAAGAGGAGCGGGGTAGGTGCATAGCTGGGTAGCCCAGCGTCCATTGGTGCAGATGCACAGCATGTAGGGCACTGAAACCGTACAGGTTGGGCAAGTGGTCCGAGGGTACTGTGGGCAGGCCATTCACTGCCTGAAGGAAAGAGTAATTGGTGAGCTGCAGGGACGGGTGGATGGGCACTGGTGCTGGCAAGGTTTTGCTGCCCATTTCTGTAGCTGGTAGCTGCAGTGAGTCCCAATATCAATCTGCAAAGACAGGAAGAGAGAGAAGAAAAGAGAAGCTCAGAATAGATCTCCTTCCTCCAGAATTTCAGTCCAATCACACCTTCTCCTTTCCCCTGGGCAGGAGGCTGGAATCTGAGACCTCACCCATGAACCCCACTGCCCTCTCAAAACAGAGGAGAACATAAGCAGGAGAACACTCTTGTCAGAACTCTCCCTAATGGGAAGACTCCCTCTGAATGGTCTCAGGCACAGGTAAGCATGTCTCTCTATGAGAGACTAAATCTTAGCAATGCAACAAACTTAAAGTGGGGGCCTGCTGTATACAGTGAAAGAGTCAACCATAGGAGCACAGGCATTGTAGGCAGACATCAGACATCTACATCCAGGCAAGCCTGGGGCCACACAGAATTCTATCCCTAGGAAGATAACAGAATCAGGAAGCACACTTACACATTCATGTAGGGATAATAAACACAGACTAACACATTTAGAAGCAGAATCAACAAGAAGGCACACAGGCAAACTGTGACAGCCAGTGTTTTATAAGACAACACTGTACAAAACACAGGAAATATTATGCATCCTCCAAGAGCCTCCAGAATGTGAACAAATGCACATGCCTCCTGGTTCCTACATGTGAAGGTCTTTGGGTGACTGATTTGGTTTCCAAACCAAGGAAACCATGTCAGTTTCTTTAAGTCTCACTTTGACCTTAAATTTGCTGCATGCCTTTCAATCATTAACCCTGTGGACCGCACTCTCTTGATAGCTGCTTTCAGAATGACTCTACCATAGCCTCCAGTAGTCACCTTTATTCCAAGAAAGATACAACACCCACATTCAGTTCATTTATTCTGCCAAGCAGATGCAATTCCATATGGGAGGGTGTATATAAGCCCCCTCCCATAGCAAAGAGGAGCAGGTTTGGGGGATGCTCAAACAGTTTATGTATGATGAGAACCTTAGGCAGGTCAGTGTTTATAGAGGCAAGAACACTAATGCCAGGCCTTCATAGCTGTGCTCTGTGCACCCTCCACCAGCAGAGTTCTTGAGTAAGATCAGAAGGAAGCCATGCCAAAGTGACCAGGGGCTCAGGGGCGGACATCTTCTGGCCTCTTTTTTCTGGTTCTCCAGCCTGAAGGTTGGATTCTCAGCCAGTCCCAGACACTTAATTCAGGTCTATATAGCGGAGGAGAAAAACAACGAAGAAAGCCAAATACTTGGAACCTTCAGAAAGTATCTGAACTTGGGTCTCCTCAGGAAGTTCTTGTCAGAACAGGGTGCTTGTAACACCCTCCTCCTTTGCCAGTGCCAGTCTCTAGATGTGGACTGCTTCTTTAACCTAGTATTGCTCTTTCTCTTTCTTAAATCTTTCCTCTGTTTGAAGCATTCCCTTTCCCTAGGATGTGCTAGCTCCTGCTCTGCTTTCTGTATCAGAGCCCAGACTCACCCCTACAGGCCCAGCCACCCTCAAGCCCAAGGGCAAGCTAGGGGAAATGGATTCAGCTCCTTTCTCTGCAGTGAGACTCTAAAATGCCTGGATAGGTCCAGGGATGTGTGGAGTCTCTTCCTGTGAGGAACTGAGGACACACTTTACCAAGAAAATCTCTGTAGAAGCTGTCAGGAGGGAGACTGGTGGTTCTGGCTCTAATGTAAGACACATTGCTGGGGTATGAGGGGTGCACAACATACAAGAGGTGGCAGGAATTTGCTGCTAATATTAATTCAACTTTCCAGCTAAGGGAGACAGGAATCTGCAGAGATCCAACCTGGCTAGCTAGTATGACAGCAAGTCCCAGATGCTGGGCACCAACCTTCTTTACCATTCAAAGCACAAAACCTGTGCCAGACAAACCAAGAGCATCACAAGAGTGAAGCAAAGTACATTTGGGCCAAAGAGGAAGTTAGAACCCCTTCATGTTGGGGAGGAAGAAAAGAGGACTATCAACTTCAAAGGTCTGTCTGCCAGGACTTAAACTAGATGAGCACTCTTTGATTTGCCTTCTCCTCTTCCCATCCAGGCGCAGGAAATCAGATCCTTATCTCTGGCTCTCTGGAACTGCCAGAGCAAGGAGGAGGCAGCTCTCCTCTCAGTCCCAGGCCCATGTGAAGCCAACCCAATGGCAGTGGCAGTAGTACTCTGGGCTGAACAAACCTTCTTGTGACCCATTGGTAGAACCCTCAGACTTTTCCTCCCCTCCTCTCAGTAGCAAAGATGACTGGAGCAGCCTTAGCAGCCTGGAGTTGGGTGCGTGCAGCCATCTGAGTTCTGGAGAGCCAGGCTTTCCCTGATATCTGCCGGAGGATCTTATTTTCCCAACACTCCGTTTATTTTTCTCAATGGCCCAGGTAGTTTGTTTTCTGCATCTTTCAGGGGCTAGGGCTTCCCAGTGTCCCGCCAACGACTTTCCCATACTCGAATTTCGTTCCAAACGTGACTTTTTACACCAAAACCAAAAATGGGCCGAATGCACGATTTGGTTTTAAGTGGTCAGCTAAGAGGAAAACACAGTTGCATACATGCCCCTGCAGCCAGCAAGGATGTCCCAAGCACCCGGCCGCTTCAGCTGCTGTACCCTCGATCCGACCCGCGCTTTCCATGTTTGAACAGAGAGGGATCACTTCTCAGACACAACATTGCTCATCATGAAACTTGGGCCTGGAGATTTGGGAAACACTGGTAAGTGTCCTGATTCGGTGTAGTAATCATAATTTGTGCCTGAGAGCAGGGGGTCCCGGTGCGCATGCATTTGCGCCCCCCTTGAGCCAATCCCGGGTCTGCCGCCAGTCCCTATGCGGGGCACTAATGAAGTGTACAGAGTCTATTAAAGTGGTTTATTCGGGACTAATTGAGCGTGAGCGAGTTAACTGCTTGCATTAATGAGGACAGAGAGAACTCCACAAGCTTGTGCCTGAAAGAGCCCAGCAGTGGCCCAACGTAATCACCCTTGACATCAAATCCCTCACTGCAGTTGTGACAGGGGACCGGCTCCCAGTCCACAGCCAGATACTGACCAGCCTTGGATATTTCTGTTGCATTTTTCTAACAAACAAGATCGAACGAAACCAACGTGGAGTTCACCATTCTGCTGCACTGAGATGTCCCCTGAGTACTCAGTGACCTGCTACCCAATCTTAATGAAAAGGCAATTAATTCCAAAAGCCCAAGACAGACAATCTCACCATCCCTGCAAGCCAGCACCTTTCTTCCCAGAGAGGCCGTGAACCTAGGATGCTAGCATTGCACGTGGTTCTGTTTCAAAGAACCAACCTGCAGCACCAAATCCGAGTGATATTTACCGAATTATTACAACAAAGAAAACCCCGGAGAGAGATTCTGCTCTGGAGCGCACCACACTTGTACCCGATCTGCTGAAAAGGGGCTGCCCATGAGTGGCATTCTTACTGATACTGGTCGGTGGAGGGAAAGGTTAGATCAATAGGCAGCCGCCCTCACCTACTCTGTCTTCACAAGTTCCCATCTTTTCCCCTGACGGCTGGGTTAGGAGAGAATCAGGGGAGCAAAAGAATTCTCTCCGAATCCCCACCCTAGAGACATCTGCAACTCTGTAGTGGTTCTGCTTCTTTGGTGTTTGGGTGTCCAATGAGAAAGCAGCGCTTGTACCCCCTGCATGCCTCCCTACACCACGGGCAATCAACGATTACAGGCCCCAAGCCTGAGCACAGACAGAAACCATCCTACAGAGATTACCTCAAACACAACCCAAGTGCGAGGCTGGCGTCAGACACGCAGTCCTGCGCTCCTGGGTGTTAAGGGCCTCGTATCTGAACCACAATTCCCCAAAAGACAAACTCACATTGAAGCGCAACAGGGCCGGGCAATGCACCTGTCCCCGGTGCGTAGGCTAGGGTTATGACCATCTGATCACTCTCCCCTCTTCCTCCGCTAAGGCCAGACAGTCTGAAGTAAAAGAGCATCTCGCGAAAGTTTGTGCTAGCTGAAGTTGCTCTAGTTTCTTAAAGGGAGCCCGCAGACTTATTTCTAAAGTCTGTGGGCACTTTACCGGGATTCTGCGGAACCGGTTGCACAGTTGGCTTCAAAGGCCCAGATGTGTCCCGAGACCGCCTTACCCCGAGGTCAGAGGCCAACAACCCTGCGTTGGATATCCTTGAGCCAGCATCCCCACAACCCTGTGCTGCAACTGTTCTCAACTTCACAAAGATCCACCAGCCTTCGTTATCAAGAAGAACTTTTGGGGACATTGAAAAAGAGGAAGCACCCTCTGTAACAGGGAACCCAGGCGTCTTGCCCGCATTCGCCTCGCTGAGCCCGGAGCCCAGGAGCCCAGGAGCCCAAGGCTGCAGTTACCTTGTTCCACCGCGGTCCCTGGACTGAGTGCGTCTCTGAGGCTCGCTGCGCGGGACTGGAGAAACCAGAGAAGCTGGAGCTCACCGGCACCGCTAGCGACCTGGGGTCTTGACGCGCCTCTGGCTGCCGGGATTCCGAGCGCCCGACACGCGGGAGCGCTCAGCAGCCCCGGGAATCCAGACCGCTCGGGGATGTTGAGCTTCGCTCCTGGCTCCCTTTCAGAGTCTGAACCCGAGCGGGTGAGAATGTTCTGGGGAGAGGCCGAGCTGCGTCTCACTCATCCCTTTGCACCGAGCCGCCTACTTATTTTAATCCACCACCCCCTACCCCCCCGCCCCTTGCCTCAGGATTCCTCCCCTCCCTCCCCTGCCCCCCAACTCTGCCTGCGCCTGCGCACTGAGAAATAAAGTTTTGCTGACCCGGGCAGCCTACTTTGGCAGCTGCGCTGGCTTGGCCTCTGCTTCTCCCAACCTGTGTCCGCTCCCCTCCAGCACCGCGCGACCCTTTCTGTTTTTTTAGGTTCACAAGGGTAAGCAGTAGAGAAAACAGTTCCTACCCGACAAGAGTGGGCTAGAACAGCACATTTCAGGGTTTTGTTGTCCTGCTTTGGGATGCAACTTATGCCTGTGAAGGTAGGGAGGAGTTCTCTGAATCGCGACACCCGGTCCATAGCTTTGGCTTCAGCACAACTTTGCAGTCTGGCAAAATCGCCTCTCTTCCCAGAATCTCCTCTTAGAGGCGGCAGACCCCTGGTGTGGACGAGCTTTCTGACACCTCAGAGTGCTCCGGACCAGGGCTGTAACTCTGGCAGAGTTGGCTGGTTCCTAGTGCGGAAGGGCCAGGATTACCGACTCCAGTGAGCCATAACATCTGATTGCTGATGGCTGACCCCAGACGCTGGACTGTGGAGTTGAGTAGGAAGGTCCCTGATAGAGTTTATGGGAAGGGAATGAAAAGTTATTTCCCTGGGACCCAGAACTCTTTGGGATTTCACCCCAAAGTACAACTGCACACTCTGTAGTCATGCACTAGTGTTAGGATGAATGAAAATTTGGAGAACAGCTGGTACACTCGGACTTTTTGGATCCAGGAGCTGAGTCCGGTTGCATTTGCAATGTATAGGGAGTCATGATTCTGGCATAGGACAATTCTGCCTTCTCTGTCTAGGCCTTATGGAGCATGCCAGTGCCCTCTTAACTGCTGATCCCTGGAGCTGACCTGCTACTGATCCCAGCCGGCCTTCATCCCTCATCCCTCTCTGCCATCTTTCTGGAACATCCAGCCTGGGTTCTTCATGAGGAGGAAGTGAGGATTTCTGACTTGACTTCCTGACTTTGCCTCAGAGTTGCTGCTACAGAGTGACCCCTCTGTATCTCCTGGGGGCCAGACACTTCCCTAATGTGTTGGTACAGCTTCTCTTTGGATGTTCTTTCCCATTCTCTAGCGTTGGTTCACAAAAGCTGATCTGTTAACACAATTTTCTTGAGGTAGAGTTCCATTCCTCATGTAGGGCATGGTCATAGAAGATGGCCCCCACCCCCTAACCCTTACACACACACACACACACACACACACACACACCTCCATAATTGGAAGAGACTCTTGATATCCATGTTTAGAACAGAATCCAGTGTCTCAGTAGCTTTCAACGAAGCAGAGAAGAGGAAGAGAAAGTTCTAGTCTTTGTTCAAGAGCTTCACTCACCTGACCCCTCAAGCTAGTGCACAAGGATGAGACACACATAAGTGTGGCTATGTGCTTAGAATCTTAGTAACTGTCAATTAGCCTGCTGCCCCTTGGAACAAGAGGGAGCTGTGATCACCTCTGTTGGAGAGCTGGGAAAGACATAAAGTCCAGGCAGGTGTTCCTGGACTTCACTGACTTCCTTCCACTTTGACAAAAGGAGTTTGTGGATACCAGTTTCAGGCTTCCACAGGAAGCCAAAACTTAGGGAGTCTCCATACCAAGAGTCAGATTCCCCAACCAAGTAAACAAAACAGGGCTTCTGGTTATTGGCTTATATACATTGAAGAAAAGCAATTGGATATTCAAACTTAAAAAACCTCTTGGGACATATCACACCCATCTCCTATTCAGAATTCCCCAGGGCTCAATTCTGTTTCTTTCATCTTTTAACTTGTCTTTTTCTTCAAAACCCAGACCCTTGGCCAGCATGCCTAGGAAATTCCACAGAGCAGAAAATAGTGGGATCCCTAAAGAGCTCTGCCACCTCCCCAGATGAATAGCTAAGAGATTACCTACCTTGGTGGGGAGTGCTCTAATCCTGAGGCAAAGAACTTGCAAATGAACTGGGTTAAAAAATGCTGGTTTTGCCATTATCTGGAAAAAGGAACTGGTCTCTGAACAAATTCTATAACTTAGAGGATGTGGAGCAGGGTGGGAAAGCAAGGTTGGTACTGTTTCTGAGGGGCCAGTCGGGCCCCAGGATTTGCCTCTCAGAACAGTCATGACCATCTCTTCAGGAAGTTGGTTAGCAAGGCAGGACAGGACTGCAGGAGGGTATACCTGGATGCTGAGGCCATGTCACTGGGCCTCTGCCAGGGATCATCTGCTTTGGATCCTTGGCTTCCAATGAACTGCTTTCTAGGTCAGCCATAATTTCAGAAAGTCTAAGAAACGAAATTCAAGATACCCTAGAAGCTGAGAAGTGTTCCATCTCAGTCTGAGCTCCTTGGTGAATGACCCCCAAAGCTTGGCTTCTGAAAGTACTGGAGGCCATCCAGAGCCCCCGCTGTTTCCTTCTGGGCGTGACTGCAGGAACAAACCCAGGAAGCCAGGAACCTCTCTGCTCTGTGTAGAGGAAAGCAACTGCTGGAATCCATCACCTGCCCATTTAAGAGAAGTAGAGCAGAGTTCGCAGGACCTGAATGGGTGGGTGAAAGGCAGGACCCGGAGCACCTAGGACAACTAGGGCACTCTTAGGGGAAGCTAGATTCGTTTAAGATTCTTTAGAACGTCGCGTTTCAAATTGTTCATGTCATAGATAGCCTGGACCCAGGGGTCCGGTAGATTCTGTCCGCCCCAGAGCCAGTGAAGGTGGGGAAACTACTATCCGGACGCCCACCCCATTCCCGAGTCCAGTGAACTCAGCCCCTTGGTGCTCTACACAGCAGCGGCAGCTGTAGCCTTGGCTCCAAAGAGGCTGCAGGCGGTAGCTGGCAACCAGACTCCCTTGATCACAGGTTTCCGCCGAATTCACCATAACCAGGGTCTCCACAGTAGAAACCAGGGCTCTATACCAGGGCCGCCGAAAGTCGCAACAAGCCTTCTAGTCCCAGTGGGGTCTAGCCAGGGAGCAGTTCTCAGCCCAGCTGGAGACTGCTTGGGAACGCAGTCCACTCTGAGTCCGGCCCGCTGCTTGCCGCCTTTTTCGGGTACACCTGAAGTGGTGATGACAGCTTGTTGTTTGTTCTCCTGCCTTAACCACACCCAACCTCTTTCCCCACTGCTGCTCAGTAGGAAAGAAAAACCTCCAGTCTGTCCAGGAGTGAGCATCTAGAAGCATCCATTGCTTGGGGGTGGTTTGGTTTTTTTTTTTTTAAATCGCGAACCCCATCTCTCCGAACTCCTCAGACATATAAAAGTGACCCTATTTTTTTTTTTAATGGAATTTACTTAACACTTGAAAGGTTTTGTTTCCTAAGCAAGTTTTTCTGTAACTACTTTGTGGGCATTTGGGGGTCTACTCATTAACCCCTCCCCAAATGCATGTCCAAAGCTTTCAAATAGCGAGGAGATTTAGGTTTCCGTCTGTATTCATTTAAACGATGGCTTGTAACGGCTCAGTAGCTCCTCCGGAGCCATTATAGGCATTCAGGTCAAAATCCAGTTTGGGGGAGTTGGGGTTAAACGCAAGAGGTAGGTAACACAACTTCAGTACACATTTACAACAGTAACACCTCTGAAAACCTGCAAGCCAGCAAGAGTTCTGAGAATGGAAGCCAGTGGATGCAAGAACGGATGCTTACTGTTGTGGCAAAGACAGACAAGTTACAGTATCAAAACTGAAAGGGAAAGTGAGCAGTATTTTCCCAGGCAGTTCCCGCGTCCTAAGTTCCTCAGGCACACCTAAGTGTCTTGCAGTTGTTTGTCGCTTTAATAAATGTAACAAGCCACGCGTCTGTATCTTTTTCTTCTTTTTTCCTTTTTCCGTTTTTCTTTCTTTTTTTAATACGCAGGAAACATGAATGTATGCACGGGATTGCACGAACTCTGGTCATACGTCTTCGGTAAAATGGAGACAATGGCATATGTTGAGAATCAAATGCAAAATGTGTAGAGAGGGCACGGTGGATTTTTCCCCCTTTGGTGTAAAACAAATTTGAGTAGTCAGAATTATTTTCTCTACATAACATCTGTGTTCTGATGTAACAAATTATCTTTAACCAAGGTGGGAAGTAAGTGCAACAGAAAAGATCTAGTGTCCAATAAACTGCGGAGGATGAAGAAAAGTTATTGGAACGGAATTAAGTGTAGTTGGAATGAAACCCTGGGTTAGTGTCACATACCACACCTGTGGCGCTGCGTGCAGGACGCGCTGCATCCCCGGCGGCGCAGGCGCTGGAGGAAGGAGCGCTCAGGGTAATTAAACATTTCCAGACACTGGAGGGTTATTATCTGCACAACTATTTCCGGCTTGGGGGCTCTGAGCATGTCTGGCCTTTAGGTTTTACCTAAATTCCCCGCACGCAATCCTGAAGAAAATGTGCCCCCTGCTGGCAAGGAAGCGACATCTCCCAATGTCCCTTGGAACAACCAGGAACTCTTTTGAAATTTTACCTGCGTGTTTTTCAATGTTTTCTTTTTAATTTTCTTCCTTAGGCTATGAAATTTGCCATTCCACCTTTAAAAATGTGCACTCTCTTACCTTCCCAGAAAATGAACAAGGAGAGAATTCTCTCACTGTGGTTTCTGTTTCTTTGCCGTCAATCAGACGTTGGAGTTCCCTGATTTGTAATTTTATTTCCTTAAATAATCCAAAAATCTTTAGAAATTGTCTGCCTCCAGTGCCTTCTAGTCTTGGGAAACATGGTAAACAAAGATCTACTGGGAAGTGTCTTGGTTCTCAGAGCTGGACTGAGTAAGATGTGCCTCTCTCCCAGACATTCCCAGGTGAGGAGGGGGCAACTCTGGGCCTGCTCTTCCCTGCTCATCACCTGGATAAAGCATCTTGAAGAGGCCATTTCTGGCTAACTGAAGCTGTACAGGAATGGAAATGGTGTCTGTTTCTACAAATCAGTTTCCTGGAAGCTCTTGAGACTGCCTATACCCTCCCCTCTCCGATACCATTGTGAATCCCTTACCTTCTTGTTTCTACAGAGCATTTTAGCAGGATCCTCCGTTTTTCTTGCCATCAAAGTTTCAACTCCCTGATTAAATATTTGGAAATAGAAGCCCCAAGGATCTACCTGAAAACAAGTCTCTAATCAGTCCCTTGCCTACAGAAGCAACAGGTTTAAGAGATGGCTGGCAGCTATGTTTGACTCCATTCATAGACCTTATAACAGGCCTTTTTGATACCCTGAAAACTCAGAATTGGAGTTAGTTTTCAATAGAAAGAACACAGGCTGACAATGAAGTTGCTTCAAGCCACATTGTGTAGACCAAGTTCCTGGGTGAAGGGTTATTTGCATTCTTTTGGTTCTCTGAGACAGATGGTCAGTTCTTGTCCCATTCCTTAGAACAATGTCTTAAGAAAGAACATCCCTCCAGGGGGTGGGGAAGCCATGGGTAAGGGGAAGACCAACTATCTACCCTAGTCCAGAATGTTAGAGGGAGATTGTGTCCTTCCTGATATCCATCACTTCCTTTGTTCTACTAAGGAGTAGCATCTTGAGATCTTCCCATCCATTCCTCATCCTAGGCTGGCAGTAAGGGATTCCAACAGAGTGGACCTCTACTAGACATTCCAGAGACATTTTGTCTCTTGGTCGCTCAAAGCCACAAAGTACCTATCCTGGTGCTTGAGTGCATTATCCAATGGAAGTTACTTATCCAATGAAAGGGGGCCAGGTGCCTCTGTCTCCTTAGTACTTATATCAGGGAGCTTATGGAGGTCATGCTGCCACATTCTGGAGGTGTTGAACAACCGAAGTGGTAGCCCATGTAGAAGAGAAGCCATTGCTACTGGGAACTTGGAAGGCATTTTACCTAATGCCGTGCTCATACATGGTGTTCCTCTACCAAGTGAGACTTGAACCCAAGCACCAGCTTTGGGTAGATGTGAGCATGGGATTGGAATGGAGAGAGCAGGCAAGCAGAGATGGGACCACACTTCACAGAAGAACCCAATCTTTCTGTTGTCTATGAAATCAGGCAGCAGAAGAGAAGGAGACATACTTATGATGTGAGTCACATGACAATTCAGTGTCATATTTGCATAGAAGAAGAAAATACAGCCTCTTCCTGGTAAAGTAAGTGAGTCCACAAAGGCCAAGCATCCTTCCTCCATGGTCTAAGCTAAGTACAGGTACCATAATATCACCCAAACATGGTTCTCTTTTTCCTGGGTGAATTCAGGAAAATTTGTTTTCCAGTAATGAACTGAGTTACCTAAAGAGAATTTTTCCACTAAAGAGAAAAATGTTTGCTGAAACACTTTGAGCAAACACAAACTAAAAATGTTATCATGTGATTTTTTTTAATCTCTAAAATTACAAATTGCTGTGTTCTTCTGGTGCATTGGGATGAGTATTAGTCTGTATGTGATATATCAACAATAAAGATATGGAGACAAAAACTTAGAACTAAGTATTGTTATCTATCTATTATAGATAAATAATTTCTGGAATCATAATTTGATTTAATAAATGTTTGGTTTATAACAAATATTTCAGGAGATTGATGTAACAGGAAATAAGCCATGCATTGGGGTGGAAGCTGTTCATCTTAATTTTTTTGATAGCCAGAGGTAGCTACAAAAGGTCATCAGTCTCATACAGATGACAAAAGAGCTTGGCTCTCAATGTCCAGTCCTGCACATATGGCAAAGTAACTAAAATGACTGAAAATGTGGGGTGTCGGCACAGGGTGCTTGACACAGGATATGTCGGTCTTACCTACCCTGGTACTAAAGACACCAGCTAAGGATAAGGAGTGCTAGGCTGACATCCCCCAGCTCAGCTCAAGAGCAGTTCAATGATAGTTCTTACTAGAATGGTAACTGAGAATTAATGTGGTCAGATGGTTTATGAAGGTGATTGTCAAAATTTCATGCAGCTAAATCACTTAGAGTTCATGAAAACATAGCTCCCAGGTCCCATCTGAGAACTTCTGATTAAAGAGATCCACAGTAGGCCCCGGAGTCTGCCTTTGTAGAAGTTCCACAGATGTTTCTGAATGAAATCTTTAGAGCACACACATATGGAGAGCTATTGCCAAGCACAGCTCTACCCACTGTCTGGCAGTGATGCCCCTGATAAGGGGCCCTTCTCATCTTTGCAGGCACACAGGTCTTTCTGAGGAAAGTCCTGATGATTAAAATGCTATCTAGACTCAAAAACATGGCTCTTCAGTAAAGCCTTACATAGTTCTTGCAAGCCCTCTTCTCTTTATCTATAAAAGAAAGTTTGAGCATGATATTCATCAAAAGCTTTTTTTTTTTTTTAAACTCCTAAACTTTAAGATTCCATTGCCTACTAGTGGAATAGGGGGTGATTTGAAGGCAGGATATATGGACTTGTTCCTAATCATATCATACGTGAGGCTTTTCTTGTTGCTAACATGTAGGCCTTTTCTGAGTGAGTAACTCACGCTCCTTAGAGAAATACTCAATCAGTTCATAGAGGAAATGTCGTTTTGTCAGGAGTTGGGGAGATCCCTTGGAAGTTCAGAGAATCAGGAGACTGACAAGGAACATAGTTGCCTGAGGTAGGTCAGATGGAAGATACAAAGATACGTGGTTGTAGATCAGTAAGAGTAAGCAGAAAGCTAGACATGATTTCAAGGGAAGTTGAGATCAAGAGGTCTCTGAAGTCACCCAAGGGGTATTTTCCCCCTTTCATTTCAACTTGTTACGTAATTACTACCAGAAGCTGCAAGAAGGAATTTGTAGCCTGCTGAGTGAGGAGTTCTTGGTGTGTCCATTTGTGCTGCACAGTCCTGTGTTTTCTTAGATGGACAATTGTCCACACAGAGGCAGTCTAGACAGCTAAACGGACACATTAGGCTAGCTGATTGTTCTTGTGTTAATTGGGGTCAGGATATTAGGTACTAAACAACAGGCTTGTTTGCGCTTAAAACTGTTTTCATTTATTTTGACAGTATGTTTCAATTTTGTTTTGGAAAAATCTCACTTTACATGTCTACAATCCTATAAGTAAAGTAAATTGTTCTACATTTTAAAAATTTTAGTCACCTATCACATATAGAGCTAACAATGCACACATGGTGTTTATGAAGTGTTAATAAGGATGACCTCAGGGGCTGGAGAGATGGCTCAGAGGTTAAGAGCACTGGCTGCTCTTGTAGAGGACCTGGATTCAAGTCCTAGCACCCACATGGTGGCTAACAACCATCTTTAACTCCAGGTCCAGGGGAATTCAATGCCCTCTTCAGACCTCTGTGGGCATTGCACAACATGGGTGCACTTATATAAACACAGGTATTACACTCATAAAATAAAAATAAATTTTCTTTAAAAAAAAATAAGAATGACCTCAGGGTAGATATGTACTGGGCACCACTGTAACAGAAAGGGCCTGTGAGGCCAACACCTAAGGCCATCTGAATGACTTTTGTCATGAAGGAGCCAAGGTCACTGGAAGAAAAAGGATTCTGCTGTATGTTGTCTAAAGCAGAAGGGACCCTCTGTAACCTTTATTTTATTGACCAAGAAGTAAGAACCAGGAGCCTTGCTGTGGCTGTGATGGATAGGGGTTCCTAGAAGTGGAACGAAGCATCATGGAGCAGTAAACAGACACAGGGCTTTCATGGACATGTTCTCTCCTCTCCAGAGTTGGGAAGGCCCTTCAGACCTACATGAACTGGATGAACTATTTCAGCAAACTAAATGTGTAGTATGATAATTATTTTCCCTTATGTCTGAAGAGATTATGGAATAGAAATAGCATATGACTGGTCTTGAAGTCACATAGCTAGGTAAATCTGGGGCCAGGTCTGTTTGATTATAAAGTCAAATTCTTAATGACAGAACCCTAGATTCTTAAGGTCTGCTGATCTCATAAGGATTACTTCGCAACTTGCAAGAAACACAGAAGATAGACCTTGTCTCAGACCTGCTTTCCTGGAATCTGCATTTTAACAGAACCCTTGCACCCATAGGTAAGCACATGGATATTTGCAGTATACACCATTCTGATCCCAGGCCTGATGTTAGCCTTATATTAATGTCAGTTTCTAGAACAGAAGTGTGGAAAGATATCCAACCAAAGGCTTATAGACTAAAGCTTTGAAAAATTACAACATCAAACCAAAGATGCCTATGTATCCATTATGAACCCAAACCTACTGCTATTTCTGCTTTGACCTGAATGTAAGTCAGTTCTGGCTGGACATCAGCCTAACCCTGACTCTCACAAGTGGTCAACCTCTCTCCTGGCACCAAAAGTCAGGTTTCATGAGCAAGGAGTTTCTGAGAAAGAGAAGCAGGTTCTCTATAAGAGAGGGTACACTAAATTTTTTTTTAAAGATTTTGTAGAACCACACAAGTCACTTTTAGAAGCATTTACTTAACTAAAACAATAGAAACAAAATAGAAGAAAAGGGTAGGCTTTAGAACTTGCATTCATGGAAAGGAGAGAGGCAGATGAGCTTGAGCCTGGTGTATTTCTAGAGCAGACGCCTGCCTCTCTCTCCCACCTCATCGTGGAAGAAGAAATCGGGAAGGGTTCTTCAATGTATTTGGGGGAGGCACGCACACAGTAACATACAAGATACTGATATTTGTGCATAAATAATATTATCATTCCTGTATATTCCTGATAGTAACATTTTTAAATTCAGAAGGCATTGATAGTTATCAATATTAAAGTTCTACAAAGAATTGCTGCCTTGAAAATTACAAAGGTTATAAGTGTGCTCTCTTTGAATCATCCAGATCACTGTCAAACTCTGTGTTTATTATATTATTCCTGGTTGGCACACTTCCAACAAAAGGGAATCAACTACAGCAAGTGCTCTTTATCTCTTCCACCTCCCTTTTCACAATCAAACATAGAAAGTGCCTAGACTGAGGCCAAGTACCATGCACCTTGCTGTGTAACGTGTCTACAGGGCACCCAGATTTATTTAGGTTCCAGGGGGCCTAGGTGTATCTCCCTTTTTGAAAGTCCAATGCATTCAGGTTGGTTCTCTCTCACCCTTTTCCTAATTTGGGGAGTGGGAAAAGGTAGGGATGGCAACCATCAGCACAACAAGGGGTTATGCATTTTAAGAGCAGATCATGCTTACCCATAGAAATTCCCTCTATTAAAACACCCCAAGAATAAACTGTTAGAGGACCTAAAACTTACCAGCTTTGACATTCTCATTTCAACCATGGGAAATTTGATGACCACAGCTCAGAGCTAGCTCTCCCAGCAAGTAGTGAGTGATTTTTTTAATTTTCTCCCTATTCCCCAATTTTGTTATTTAGGTCTTGAAAGGGGGGTCTAACCAATGGTCTCTCTGGTCTGATTTAGAGGACAAGGCCTACATTTGACAGTGATGCTCTGGTGAGGGGTCTTTCCCTACCCTGTAGGCACACAGGCATGCTCAGATGCTCCCATGCCTGGGCTAGGGGGTTAGATGACTGCTGCTCAGTGTAGCAGCTTTATGAAAACATTAAATGTCATTACTTATTTCTTCATGTCCAAAATGTATACTTCAACATTTTTCCTCTGTAGACAAGTGTCACTTTTACTGCAATCTTCAGGCCAGATGTTCCTGGTATAAGTGGTAACAGCTGCCATACTGGCAGAAGTGTGGCTCCAGCCAAGTCACTTTCCAAAAGGGCCCCAAAAGCTGTCTACTTGAGAACATTGACATGGCAGAAGAAACCCATACCTGCCCTCCCAAGCTTCTTGGGAAATGCTGTGAAGTCTGGAGCAGGGGGCTTGGGGAGGGCAGGTTGCCAAACTTTGGGCTGTGTTTGCTTCTTCCTTGGTGATGAGCTGAAGACCCAGGGCAGGAAAAGCCAACTCTGCCTCCCTCCCTTCAGGCTTAATCCAAAGCGTTTGTAGTGCCATTGCCCATTACCCACATGCTCATTTGTTTTGAGACCAAGTTGCTGCCCTTGTGTTCTGTCACACTCGCCACAGCTTTCTATGATCTTAACTTAACATTGTATTGTTTTTGAATTTTGCTCAACTCGCAGCCGCCTGGTAGCATTTATCTTCTCAGCTCCCTTGGGCCTTGGTGAATTCCTCAGTGAGGTCCCATCTTGGCATCAGCATTTCCAGAAAGTACAAGCACAATTTGCTTCCATCTTCAGCTAAACCCAGAGATTTGATTCAGCCAAAAAGTAACTCTTGCCTTTGCAATTTTTGGCTGATTGACTGAATGGTCTGTTATCCAAGAATGTCATCCTGTTGAGAAAGGTTGAATTTTTAAGACACCAAAAGTCATGGAAGAACAAACAGACACAAACACACCCTCCACATGACACAACAGAACTGTGGTGGCTGCAGCACGATGCTTCCTCCAAGAGGTGGCGAGCTCATTCAGATTAAGTCCTGATTCCTTCTGGTGGGAATGAGGCCATTTTCAGCAGGAATAAATCACTAGGTGTTGAATCTGGCTGCATGGAAACAAACGATGGACATCCTCCTAGGTCTGAATATTCAACTCAATAGTCCAGGAATCAGCAGAGGCTACTGACCCTGGGTCTCTAGGATTGGCTCAGCCAAGGTCTCCGTGTGTGATGAAGCAGCTTTCTTCCTTCAAACCAGCAAGTGATAGAAAACACTGGGCTTTGAGACCATACAGGAAAGTTTCTAGCCCTCACCTTGAATCTAATCTGCTGCTTGGTCCTGCTGCTAAGAGCCACTTGAAACTTGCACTTCCTCATCTGTGAAATGGGAAGAACTCTTCTATGGATTTGTTGTGATTGACAAACCAGTATTTACAGCTCCTGGCATAGAAAAACTAACTGCTAAATGTTCTTTCCTTCTTAGGTGCCGTATTGTGGCTTCATCACTTCTTCAGCTGAGCAGTCTTTGGGTAGGAGTCCCTCCTCAAATTCAGGACAGTGTCCAAACCTGATGCTATAAGCATAGGATATTTTAATACCAGCGTTTCTCAGTTCTGTCTTCAGATGCTGAGACTGGAGGCCTGGAAACCGTTCTTCTGTCAGCTATCTCTCAGTTTGACTTGCATCAGGAGACATCGGGAGGAGACAAGAACACGGCTTGCTCCTGTTTCTGTCCATGTTGCCCTAGTGATGAGCCGTCACTCAGTATCACCAGCAAGTTCCATCTTTCAACTTTTTCCTTTGACAAGGACTAGTCTTATTATGCTGTATATGCTGTGGGAGTAATGCTGTCACTTAATGGGCAATGCTTTGTCATAGACAGCTATGTCCTCCTACCTCAAGATTTCCCACTCTGAGATCTGAGAGTGCTCTCTTCTTATAAGGCGTAGCCCAGCTCTCTCTGCAGTGCCTACCCTCTGAGTTTCTAGGTTCTGATAACGTCAACCCGTGTCTTTGTTCCCCTACTCACATTCTAGCGCTTCCCAGTGTTAAGACTTTGTTGTCCATCCAACCCATTTTCTGTTAATGTCTCTCTGCTGAGATGGTCAGTGTGCTTTGTTTTCCTGGTGGAATGCTGACGGTCGCAGGGACTGTATGTCCCAGTTTGCTGAGACTGTCCTCATTCACCCTTGTTTTCCTGGCATCTTGTCTAATTTGGTATTTGTTCTAGACAAAATTTTCCTGTTTTTGATGATAAATTGCAAGTCACTTTAGGTATATTGTTCCCCTTTAATAGGCTGTGGGAGAAGGATTTTAAGCACCTATCTAATAGGCTTCTTCTAAAAATCTTTTAAATTATTTTTAAGTTATCATGTGGAGTAATGGAGTTTTAAAAAAATTTTATTGAGTTTTTTGCATTTCATATAATAGATCTATATCAAATTTATATGCTCTCCCCCATCTGCACACCCACTGGATTTCATGTATCCTGTCATATACCTTAAGTCCTTTTCAGTCAAGCATTTGCACCCAGATGTCTTTTGGTACAAGTTCATCCACTGATGTCTAGTCAGCCTTTCAAGAGCCTCTCCCTTAAAGAAGATCTATTCTCCCTCTCCCAGCAGTAATCAGCATCAATAGTACCTAGACTAGTGTTGGAGCCTGCTGCCGTTTTTCTTGTTCTATGCTGGGTTTTTGTCCGATTGAGTCAGCATGGAGCTTACACATGCTGTCACCATTGTTGCAAGTTCATATGAACAAGTTCCCAGTGGGCTGAAAGTCTCTGTTTCCTTATGTTCATGTATCAACTCTGGCTCTTACAATCTTTCCACCCCTTCTTCTGCAATGGTCTCTGAGCCATGGGTGGTGACCATGCAGCATTCTGTGTGCATCACGCTCTGTTGTATGAGGAAGCTTTGCTGGTGAAAGTTGACGGATGTAGTAGTATTCTCTATATCCCCTATTTCATGAGCCTTAGGTATAGAGGCTCCACTGTAGATATGTCATTTAGGACTGGGCCTCTCAGATATGTACTCTCTGTGTGTGACCAGTTGTGGAACTCTGTAACAGCTCCAAACTGTTGCAAAACAAAAGCTTTTTGATGAAAGAATACTTGTCTGAAAATATAAGGGTCCATATTTAGCATACAGTAAGAAATTTCAGAGATAGGGTTTTCTCTAGGCTCTATGACCTACCAGCCATGTGTATTCGACTATATTTATAGTGCCACCAATGAGTTCCCTCCCATTGAGAGGGCTTTAAGTCCAATTAGACAGCTGCTGATTACCCCCTAGATAAAAGTGCCACTACTGCACAAATAGAGATAGGTTGCTGTGCCATTTGCTGTGGTTATTCGGCTTTAGAGCTGGCTTGGACCATTGGTTGATTTTTCTCCCTTAGCAGCTTGCATAGTGTCCTCTAGAACTACAAGAGCTTTCTTCAGGGAGAAGGCTTCCAGATTGGTTCCAGCTCCCTTGTTCCAAGTCCTGTGTCTGAAGTATGTCATGTATTCAGCAATATGATCTTACCTTCAAGTTGTGGGAGGTAATCAAGGACTGTGACATTAGCCTGTGTTATTTTAGGAGTTTCTTGGGCTACCCTAACCAAAAACTTGAAGGGAGGTTTCTCCTGTCTCCACTGTGTTTCTTATTATATAGCCTTCAGGTATACACATGCACTTATGTTCAGATATTGTATGTGTGTTTTTCAGGGCATTTTTGAGCTAATGTATTAACTCTGAATAATGGATTTTTATGCCATTTTCATAATTATGTGTCACTCTTTCTTCTTTCTATATATTCATCATCCTTGGCACTGTGTTTTTTTATAAAGTATACATTGTACTTGGAGCCTAGTTCCCCGCTATCTCTCTTTCTGTCCTCCTACTCCCTTTGTTCCTCCAGTTTTGCTTCTACTTTCATGCAATATATGTATATATGAGTTTATATATATGCCTACATATATAAGAGTTTATGCATCTATGTAAAATCTAGGAACCACATATGAGAGAAAACATACAATGTTTATCTTTCTGAGATTGATTTATTCACTTGATGTAATTATGTCCAGTTGCATCCATTTTCCTGTGAATGACATCACTTCTTTATGACGGGGTACATTTCCATTGTGTTTGCATATCACCTTTTCTTTATCCCTCTATCTGTTGTTGGACACCTAGGTTGGTTCCATAGCTTAGCTGTTGTGAACGGTGCTGCAATAAACATTGACATGCAAACAACTAGACTTCTCGTTGCTGATTTCTATAATTTCTCTTCAATCTAGAGCCATACTTGTTTTCTTCACTTTGGAACAGAATTGTTTCCCTAACTGTTTAAAAGTGGAACTCCTTGATTATGTTTTGATGTTGGGGTTACATGAACATGGCCTATCACATCTTCCTTGTAATTTTGCAGTCAATCAGTCCATGAGTACTGTGTTCATGTTCATGTTGCAGACTAACCTTTGAGGGAAAACGCTTCTCCTGCCTAGAGAAGAGTATTTTAGAGTATTTAATGTACTCTAATTTTTATTTAGAATATTTGTGTATTGTAGTCTTAGTTCCTGTGCAGTCTGAAAGTGACTAGAGCTGGCAACATCTCCAAGCCATTGGTCAAAGTGTTCTCTTTGCCTGGTACAATATTCCACTTCCTTCCTACTTGCTCACACAGTGCCCTCTCTTTTGCTCAGGTATCACTTGAACCCCTTCCCCAGCTGGTTTCTTTTCCTCTCACCAAGCCATGCTATGTAGTTCTCCAACTCACTTTGGCACTTGTCACTTACTGATTGGGTTTCTTGTGTTTATAAGGAGATACTATATTACTCTAAATTTAAGACATCTTGAACTTGGCAATTTGACCATTTGGTAAGGTCTTTTGTAGAAGCGCCTATATTTTTTTTTCTTTGACTCCCTCTCAGGAAGGAGAAAATTGGCTCATCAGTTTTCTTTTTCAGTTCAGTAATTTTTAAAAAATATTTTATTATTTTTATTTTATGTGTATGTGTATATTGCCTGCATGTAGGTAAGTGCACTCGTCTCGTGCAATGCCTGTGGAGGACAAAAGAGACTGTCAGGTCCCCTGGAACTGGACAGTTGTTAGCTGCCATGTGGGTGCTGGGATTCGAACCCTGGTCTTCTGCAGGAACAGTGTTCTTATCCACTGAGCCATGTCTCCAGCCCCTCCGTTCGGTAAATTTAAGCTGCATCTTTAGCTCCTTTATGCTTATGTCTTTCCCTTCTCTAGCTCCCAAGCTCACTCATACCAACATGTTTTTCTCTTCTGTACTTTTGCTCATTGTTTTCTCAATTTGGAGTTTACCCCCCCACACACACACACATCCTTTTACCTTAGGCATTCTTCTACATCCTCCTTCATAATCTCTTCTGAGGCTCTAGGATGAGCCAAGTGTCCTTCTTCTGTACCACCATTGTCCTCTCTCACAACCCCTATCATTCCACTTGCCAAATTATGTTGAAACCACCCCTTACATGCCTGTTCTTTCTAGTGAGCGTCTCCACAAGCTTCAGGGATAAATGATGTGCCCATGTGTCTCCGTACTCACTGTGTGTAACACAATGCCTGTCGCACAGGAGGCCCTTGATAAATGTTTGTTGACCCAAACTTAATACATTTTTGCTGAATGATTGAGTGACATTCCATGAGCTGCCATTTTTTTCTACTCTGGACACATATTTATCTCCTTCTTCCTCTGCCAAAACCCCAAAGATTGCTTCACTGTGCTGTATAATCTTTCTGTCAGGTCTCTGACACACAAAACACATGTAATCATTCTGTTATGAAGCATGGCACTACGTTTCAGCTGAGTGTGCAGATTTATTGATCTTGTACTAAGAAACCAGGGAGGCAGGAGCTTAGAGGTATTTCCCGAGGGGTTGGAAAATGCTCATGGACTTCAAGGTAATTATAAGCTCCAGTGGGAGCCTCGATTGTCCTTGCAGATTGTGTTTCCCCATCTTCTTTTGAGATATATTGACAGGCTGCTGCTGTGGGCTAACAGAGAGTGAACAACCTCTTCATCAAACCTCTATGACTGCTCCATGAAATAACTAGAAAGCACTGTGCTGTGGACTTTCCACAGAGAGACAAAGACGAGATGTACGGTTTACAAACTTTGGCTGGTTTGCTACTCCAATATGCTTATGAGTTTCTCCACTTGGAAAGGCATGTATGGGTACACAATTGTATTATAACATCCCCCAAGAATTTGCCTCTTTGTTTTGCCTGCCCAAATCTCTTCAAATCTTAAGGCTCAAATAAATCCCACTTCCCAAAAGGTTTCATCTGACATTCTGGCTTCTAAGTCTTACCTGAAGCTCTGAAAATGAATGGTGCCTCTATTAGTTACTTTCCTCACTGTCATAACAAAATAACCTGACAAAAGCAACTTACAGAAGGAAGAGTTTGTGACTCAGATTGTATGTACAGTTTTCATGGTGGGGAAGGTGTGTGGGTGAGACTGGTTCTACTTATAGGGGCCAAAGCATGAGCAGCTGATCCCACCTGGAAGCAGAAAGGGATAAGTGCTGGTATTCAGTTCACTTTCATCTTTTTCCTTTTTATTTAGTTTGGGACCCCAGCCCATGGGAGGGTGCCAACAGCATTCAGGGCTTTAGGGTGTGTCTTCATTCCTCAGCTGAACTCTGGGAATGCCCTTATAGACACACCAAGAGATTGTGTCTCCTAGGTGATAACAAATCCAGTCAGGCTGGCAATGGAAGTCAACTGCAACAGTGCCCAGTACGTCCATTGTCTCGTATCAAAAGAGCAGGTTAGTGCTAAAATCTTCAGCTGGGATTTTGGAATGCTCACATCCCAGGCCCAGGTTCCTTTGTAACAATGGCTAAATCACCTTCATTCAGAATATTTCTCCTTTTCCATCTCCTCTTTTTCCTTCTCCTCCTCCTGTCTTTTCCCCTGTTGTATGAGACAAAATAAATGCTGCCATTGCACTCCCATTTTCATGGGAAAAATAAAAAATGAAATTACCACAAATACTGTATACCACACAAGAGCAAAGGGTCATAATTAGAAAGGAAGTCTTGCAGAAGTGTTTTGTTTTGTTTTGTTTTTATCATGCCTGCCTGACTTGAGGATGCAGTGGTACAACTGGACAACAAGCAGAGAAAAAGAGGCTGCAGATCGCTTATCCCTGAGTAGAATACCTGTATAAAAATTCTGCCTTCCAAGGCTCAGAGATTATTGTGGACTAGGGGGCTGAAAGATTATAAGAGCCAGAGGTGGTGGAGGGCTTCTGGAAAACTGTTTTCTTATAGAGCTGGTCAGTTACTCATGAACTCCCAGCAATGGTGAAAGCATCCACAAGTCCCATGTAAGCTCAAACCAGATGGAATTCCAGCATAAACATGGGAAAGTGGGTAAGAAACCCCCAACCCTAACTGAGTTACTACTGGCAACCAATGGGTGCTGGGATGGGGGAGTCAGTCTCTTTCAAAAAGTGTGACTCTTGGTGAGTTAATCTGGTTCCAGTGGATGGACCCACAGTGAAAGACATTTGGGAACACAAATTAGACTCTATAGGAATATATATATATATATATATACACACACATTAATTAGGGCAGGGAATGGTATGGGAGGGGATCAAATACAATGAAAATATATTGTATGAAAATTGCAAAAATTGGGGCTGGAGAGATAGGTCAGTGGTTAAGAGCACTGGTTGCTTTGCAGAGGACCTGGGTTCAATTCCAAGCATCCACATGATGGCTAACAATTGCCCATAACTCCAGTTCCAAGGGAATCCAATGCCTTCTTCTGACCTCCATGGGTTCTGCAGGACATGGGTGAACTTTCAAATATGCAGGCAATACACTCAAACATGTAAAATAAAATAAAGGGCTGGAGAAATGGCTCATTGGTTAAGAGCACTGACTACTATTGTAGAAGACCAGGGTTTGATTCTAAGTACCCACATGGCAGCTAACAACCATCCATAACTCCAGTTTCAGAGGATCTGACGCCCTCTTCTGACCTTTGTGGGCACTGCATGATATTGGTGCACCTACCTTCATGCAGGCAATGCACTCATACACATAAAATAAAAATAGTAAATTAAATATTAAAAAATAAAAAATAATAGCCGGGCAAGGTGGCACATGCCTTTAATCCCAGCACTCAGGAAGCAGAGATCTCTGTGAGTTCAAAGACAGCCTGGTCTACATAATGAGTCCCAGGTCAGCTGGGGCTACAGGGAAACCCTGTCTCAAAAAGACCAAAAAATAGAAAAAATAAATAAAAAACAAAAATAATAAAAAATATTTAAGAAAATTGCAAAACTTCATTAAAAAGAGGATGCTGTGGTAGCAGAACTTAAGGGTTGATTTCAAAAAGCCGAAAAGAAATGGGAAGAATGAAGTCCACAGAGAGAGCTCAAATTTTAATTAAACGAGTAGTCACTGAAAAGTATTCATTAAGGGGACCTCAATCCAAAGAACCGTTGATATGGTGGCTAAATCCTAGGAGCACTGGAGCACCTGATATTTCTTATTCAATGTACAGTGAGTAAACACCCTTAAGTCCCAGATATAGTGTACTACAGTCTGAGTTATGCCACAACTAAATTTATGTTGAAATTCAACCCCAAGTATAAGCACATTTGAAGATGGAACTTTTGAAGTATTACGTATCAGTCCATTTTTTGGCGCTATAACAAGATTAAAGTACAGATGAATTTTGTAATCATATTTTTAAGATTCCATCTCACTATGCTGCTGCCCTGACTGGTATGGAACATTCTATGAGACCAGGCAGGCCTTGAACTCACAGAGATTCACTTGCCTCTGCCTCCAGCATACTGGGATTAAAGGCATATGTCACCATATCTGTCCTCTGTGCTGCTGTAATAGAATATGTGATATTGGTAAATGTATAAAGAAAAGACTTTATTTGGCTGATTATTCTGGTAGAAAGCCTAAATAACACCGTGCTGGAATCTGGTGAGAACCTCCTGGATGGCTCACACATGATAGAGAGGCAGAAGGTAAAGTAGGATGTTCAGAAGAGAGAGATGCTACAGTCAGAGGAGGCAAGGACCGGGGAGAAGGCTCAAGTGCACTTTCAGAAATGCCAGCTTTCATGGGAACCAAACCACTCCAGTGATACCAGCACTAATCCCTTCACAAGTTAGTCATGATTCAGTCAACATGAATTTTGGTAGGGAGGACTCACATCCAAACCATAGCAGAAAAAATTTTGGTTTAGATGAGGTTGTGGCTCTCATGATGGGATTTGTGTTCCTATAAAACCTACCAGATAACATAGTGAGTTCCAGGACAGCTAGAGCTACAATGAGACCCTGTCTCAAAAAGACACACGCAAAAAACCTACCAGATAAAAAAACTCGATGCCAGTAATGGACTCCCTGTTTTAAAGCTGTTGACCACAGAATTTCCATACATGCTCAGAAAATACTATTTCCTTTGCTCTTGCTTACCCACCAGAAATTGATGATAAGATCCTACTAGTGAAGAAACTACATATGTGTGTTGTAGAACAATCAAGGAAAAATCAAACTGGTACCTCAAAGCTTCATCTCTATGGGCTAGCTTTCATAGTATTGAAAGGTGCTATGCATATGACCAGAAAAGAAAAATTATCATCAGTCTTACCCAGCTGTGAACACTGTCAGCTTCAATAACAATGGCCTGCCAAGATATGCCCACAGGTGTAATAGTGGCACAGATGTTTTGTGAGTAATCAACCACTTTCTGATTGGATTTAATGTCTGCTTCACAAGATGGAGCCCATACCTGACACTGATATCAGGCCTAGGAACCTGTGACTAGACAGGCCATAGGAAAGAAGCTACTACTATTATTCTGCTAAATGGGCATAGTATTAAACAAATTCTTAATGATTTATTGTTACACCTATAGATTAGTGCATCTCTCAACTCTCACCAGAGGAGCTTCTTGCAGCAGATGGTGATGAACACAGAGCAGCTGGGCAATGTGTAGAAAATAGGAGACCGCAGAGGGCCTAGCCCTGAATGGGAGGACACCCATATCAAACTCTTTCCTCCTAAGACTCAGGCAGAAGATGAGGCAAAAAAATTTTAAGAGCCAGAGGTGGTAGTTGAGAGACACCTCTCTGGTATGTTTTTTAAAATTATTTATTTAATAACCACATTATTAGAAGAAGCATTTCATTACAACAGCATTGACATATTGAATAACAATTCCAGAGCGAAGATGCATCTCTTTCAAAATTGGCTGTAAATTTTTAGGCTTACAGTTAAATTAATACAGTTATACAATATTGTACTCAGTGTAAACCCTGTAAAACATAATGAATGAGGTTTTTAACCTTTAAAAAAAGATCTCCATTTCCTTATTAAAATACAGTTTCATACAGAAAAATTCATTTATACAGAAAAACTCATTTTTAATGCAACCAACACTTAGATGTTTACATATGTGTCTCTAATTTCTATGTATTTGATTATTACTAGTCACAGTTGGTTGCTTTCTAAGATCCTTGGCACCTGAGCATGGTTATAAAGTCATCAGGTGGATTTCAATGAAAATGTTTTTCACCTCTACTAATTAACATGAAGCAAATTTTATGCTTCTTCCTCAAATATAACTCATTTTTATTGATTTATTTTTTTGTGTATTTCATAAGAATATCCCAAACATTCTTATTCATCAATATACCCACATCCCAAATGGTACCTTCCCATAGCCCCACTGTCCCCGGAGCCCATATACTCTGTCATTCCTGTTACTGTCCAATGTGTTGTTGGCACCCCCAACCATTCCCCAGTACTTATCCATCCACTGACTCTAGTTAACCTATCTAGAGTTCCTTGTTTCAGTAGAATCAGCTCTTCTTCATCTAGCAGCAATCAGTTGCCAATATTTCTTTAGATGAGATTGGGGTCTGTTCATTTTCCCAGTTCTATGCTGGGTTGCTCTCTGAGAATCTCTTGGGCCACCCTGGCCAATAACTCAAAGGAAGGTATCTCCTGTCTGGCATTGTTTCTTATTGTGTAGCCTTTATCTACACACATGGACTCTTAAAGAATTATATTGATCCCTTTAGTCTTTGGTTATACTTTCCTTTTGGGTGTTTAAGATCATACAGTTGGCCCAGATAAACCAATTTATTTTTACTCTTAAGATCATTTGAGGATCTGTTCATCAGGGGTCACGTGGGTTTGGGAGGAGCCCCTGGCTCCTTTCTTTTACTTTTTCTTTCCTTCTATGTGAAGTTGTCAAAGGACCTGGTATGGTTTTTTTTCTTTTTAAAATTTATTATTTTTAAAAATTATTTATTTAATAACCACATATTTAGGAGAAACATTTCATCACATCAGCACTGACATATTAAATAACAATTTTCTGAGCTAAGATGTGTCTCTTTCAAAATTGGCTGTACATTTTTAGGTTTGCAGTTGAATTATTACAGTTATAAAATATTGTGCTCAGTATAACCCCTATAAGACATAAAATAAAATGGTTTTAACCTTTAAAAAAGATCTCCATTTCATTATTAAAATACAGAGTTTCATACACAGAACTTCATTTTTAATGCAATTGACATTAAGATGATTGCACATGTGTTTCTAATCTCTATATATCAGATTATTACTAGTCACAGTCGGTTACTTTCTGAGCTCCTTGGCATCTAAGCATGGGTATAAAGTCATCAGGTAGAAATCAATGGTAATGTTTTTCACATCTACTAATTATTAAGGAGCAAACTTTTATGCTTTAAAGATTTATTATTATTATTATTTTATTTATATATCCACTTCCCAGGTAGCACCCTCCCATAGCCTCCCTCCCCCCACTAGAGCCCTTATACTCTGATATCCCTGCTGCTGTCTGC
>NW_008360297.1:2068728-2069990 GCF_000622305.1 Nannospalax galili
GCCTCCCTCCCCCTACTAGAGACCTTATACTCTGATATCCCTGCTACTGCCTGCTGTGTTGTCGGCACCCACAGCCATTCCCCACTACTTGCCCTTCTGGTGAATCTAGCCAGCCTATCTAGAGGTCTTTGTTTTAGGAAGGTCGCCTGTTCCTCATCTAGCAGCAATCAGTTGTCAATATTCCTTTAGATAATATTGGGGTCTGCTGTTCACTTTCCCAGTTCTGTGCTGGGTTACTATCTGGGAATCCCTTTGGCCACCAGGCTAACAACTCAAAAGAAGGTATCTTCTATCTGGCATTGTTGCTTGTTATGTAGCCTTTAGCTATGCATATGGACTCTTAAGAAATTATATTGGCCCCTTTAATCTTTGGTTATACTTTCCTTTTGGGTGTATAAGGCCATACAGTTGGCCTAGATAAACCAATTAATTTTTACTCTTAATGTCATGTGAGGATCTGTTCCTCAGGGATCACATGGGCTTGGGAGGAGCCCCTGGCTCCTTTGTTTTACCAGTTCCTCCTATGTGAAAATAAGTCAAAGGTCCTGCTCGACCATGGTTGGCTTCACTTGGAAGCATGGAGGAAATGATTGCTCTGTGTTGACCGTCCACTTTGTAGACTGGACACTGGTTCAAGTCCATCTGGTGGGGTCGCCTAGGCCTCCTGATCAAGAGGACAGGTGACTCACCACAGTTACAGGACATTTTGAGAGATGCTCATAGTCCCCTGGAACTAGTTGACCTAGGAGGGCAAGAAGCAAAAAGTGTCCTTTATGTCCCTCTGACCAAATTATTATAGGCCTCAAAGTATGGCTGTTAAACATCCAAGAAGGTTAGTTCCACCAGTGTGGTACTTTTCATTTCTGTGTGTCATGTAGATGAATCTCAGCAAAGACCAGTTGTTCTCAGATAAACCTTACCTGGACATATATTTCTTGATCTGCTATGTATAAATTGTCAGTAGGAGTAATATGGTTCCTTCTGGTTTTCAAAACTAGCTAGGCATTATCTCTCTCATTGTCTCTCCCCCCATCATAGTTTTCGCACTTAAGGTGCCCCATTTCCCCTCTTTCTCCCTTACTAATACCATTCTCCTTTGGCCCTACCTCTCTTGAGCTCCTTCTTTCCTTTTATCCCCTAGGTTCCTTGTATCTTTCCTGGCTCCTGCGGTTGCATCAGGATATGCATCTAGGATTCCCAGCATCAACATGGGGAAGTAGGTAAGAAATCTTAACCCAATCTAAGAAACTTTTGACAACTCA
>NW_008360297.1:2071472-2071611 GCF_000622305.1 Nannospalax galili
GTATAATATCATATAATCTGAAAAAAGGATAATTTGATCTATTCCAATTATTAGTCCTTTAATTTCCTTCTCTTGTCTTATTGCTCTTGCAAGAGTTTTAAGAACTATGTTAAAAAGGAGTTACAGACAGTTGTTAGTT
>NW_008360297.1:2071874-2072304 GCF_000622305.1 Nannospalax galili
GTCTGGGATAAAGTTACTTGATCATGGTGGATGATTTTTTTGATGTGTGTCTGTATGCAGTTTGCAAGTGTCCTGTTGAAAATTTTTGCACCTATGTTCATTAAGGATATGGGTCTATAGTTTTCTTTTTTGGTTGTATCTTTACCTGGCGTTGGTATTAGAGTGATGCTGGCTTCATAGAAAGAGTTTGGAAGTTCTCCCTCCACTTCATTTTTTTTTAATAAACTAAGAATTATTGGATGTAGAGCTTCTTTAAATGTATGATAGAATTCTGCTGTAAATCCATCTGGTCCTGAGCTTTTTTTAGTTGGGTTTATATGGCTGTTTCAATTTCCTTATATGTTATGGGTCTGTGTAAACTGTTGATCTCTTCTTGGTTTAGCTTTGGTGATTCCCCTGATTTTAAATATCCACACATTTCCGTACTTGC
>NW_008360297.1:2073632-2074071 GCF_000622305.1 Nannospalax galili
TTGTTAGATATTATAATTGGTACACCTGCTTTTTTCTTAGTGCCATTTTCTTGGTACATTTTTTTCCATCCTTTCACTTTAGGATAGTATCTGTCCTTGAAAGTTAGGTGAGTTTCTTGCAGACAACAAAAAGACGGGTTTTGTTTCTTAATCCATCATATAGTCTGTGTCTTTTGACTGGGGAGTTCAGTCCATTAATGTTTAAAGTTATTAATGAAAGATGAGTATTGAATCCTGTCATTTTTTTTTGTTTTTATTCTTGCTATAGCTGTACTTTTACACTGTTATACCCTCGTTGGAGTTCTTTCTGTAACCCCTTGGGTATAGTCATTCCTTTCTTCAGCTCTTTGTATTGCTCCCAGAACTCTCTGAAAGGCTGGTTTTGTGGACAAGAATTCCTTCAGCCTATTTATGTCATGGAAGATTTTTCTTTCCCCTT
>NW_008360297.1:2074169-2075724 GCF_000622305.1 Nannospalax galili
ATATTCCATTCTTGTGATTTCTTAAATTTTTCATAATCTTTGCTTGAGTGGTCTAGTTTGTCCACTTTATCTTCCAGTCTTGATACTACTCTGTTTTCCATTTCATTCATCCTATTGGTGAGGCTTTTTCCTGTCATTTTTAATTGGCTTACTGACTGTTTCACTTCCTTCTTCATTTTAGCCTGAGTATTCTTCAACATTTCTAACTCTTTTCTGAATTCATTCAAAGTTTATCCTTATCTTCCTTCAGTTCTTTGATTTCAATTTTTTGTGTGTTCTTTAAATTCACTGAATTCTTTTATCATGTTTATAATTGTTCTTTTGAGTTCCATGTCCTGCATTATCTCTCTTCTACTGTCACTGCTTTTCACATTTTTTTCTCACCTCTCTCCTGAACTTATCCTTGAGTCTTGAAAGGTAAGGGTTTTGTGTAATTGTTCCATCAGGGCTAAGCACTCTGCAGTGTTTTATTCTCTATGTGTTGACAGGCTGTGAACCATCCTTTTCTTAATCCTCTGTTCTACAGAGTATATAAAATGCTTAATCTCTCTCTCTCTCTCTCTCTCTCTCTCTCTCTCTCTCCACATGCACATACACATGCACACACATGAAGAAAAGACCATGTGACACATTTGCACAGTGGCCATCTGCCAACCAAAAGAAGGTCTCACTAGAAGTCACCCATACTTACACTCTGACCTTACATTTCCAGCCTCCAGAAACAAGTGTTGTCTTGCTGCTTGGACTGAATGAGACATGCTGTGAGGCTGGGAGGTGCAGTGATAAGGGAGGTACAGCCCCTGTCCAAGCCCATCAGGAAGTGAGACTAGTAGGCAAGCACAGCAGCACAGAGTAGCATGCAATACAGAAGAGGGCAGGCCAGGGCACTCCTGGGGAGCAGAGGGAGAGAGGGTCTTTCTGGCCAAGTGATGCCAAACTAAAGCATGCAAGTGAGAACAGATGTCTAGGGAGAGAATTATCCCAAATTGACAAGGCTTAACTTGTAATTCTCTCACTTTTTAAGACCTTGACAGGACCTCAGCACTGTGCAACACTGTCTTGTGTACTGATGTATTTTGAAAAAGATGTCTATTTGAGATCAGTTAAGGCCATTGACTCTTTCCATTTTGACCTTTTCTAGGTCACATCTTCCTTCATGGGAGTAAGGTTTTCTGGAAAACTCCCATATCCATGAAGAACATCCAGGCACCACAAAATGAAAATAAAGACCAGAGGCATTATTGGGGTATGGCTATGATCTGAACCCCCACAACCAGAAGGATATGGATAGAGTAAAAAATGATATGTGTAGAGCTAGAAGCAATTTTATGGGAAATGCTTTCAAATCTGGCTGCTCTTATATGAAATATGTTAAATGAAGGTTTTTCTAGATCTTTAAAAAATTGTAACACTACCAATAGTAACAATAAGGATGAAATGAAAATGTATAATCAATGATAAAAATAAATTTTAATCAGTCATGCTAGAAGAAAGACTAAATTTTCTTTCTCTTCTTTGTATAAATTTTCTAATATGAAAAGTTATCAAAGAACAT
>NW_008360297.1:2076324-2087456 GCF_000622305.1 Nannospalax galili
TAGAAATATACCAACGATACATATGATATTTGTTGTAGCTTTTCATAATTCTTTTCTCAATCTAAATGAATATTCATTTTCATGTCTAATTTTGTTTTAAGATTATATATATATATATATCTCCTTCAGCCCCAGCCAACCAGAAATGAAAGTTCAAAATATCATACAAACAGTGCTAATAATCTTACTTCTCATTGAAGTGTCACAAGCCAGGCCTCCATCATCTACACCTCTTTCAGCAAAGTGTTCCAAGCTCCACAGCAACAGCTCCATAAGATCTAAGCACTCAATGGCTTTTCCAGCCCAAAGTTCCATATGCTTCCACAATTCTCCCCAAAACACCAAGGTCAGGTCTGTCACAGCACCACCCCACAATCTTGATACTAATTTCTTTCTTAGTTACTTTTCTATTTCTGTGATAAAACACTGTGACCAAAGGAACTTATAAAAGAACGAGTTTATTTAGTTTATAGTTCCAAAGAGGCAAGAATCCATCATGGTGGGGAGGCATGGCAGCAGAGGTAGCTGGAGTAGGAGCAGAAGCTAAGTGCTTACATCTTCAAGCAGGCACAGAAAACCAAGAGTTACTGGAAATCCTCTGATCCCACCTCCAATGGCATTCTTCCTACAGCATGCCACACCTTCTAAGACCTCCCAAAACAGTTACCACCAACTGGGGACAAAAATGTCCAAATACTTGGAGCCTATGGGGGACATTCTCATTCAAACCACCACACATAGTCAATATAAATCTCATTCAAGAAATCCCACACCGACACCAGAATAATGTTTGGACAAGTGTCTGGGAACCTTGTAGCTCATTCAAGTGGACAAATAAACTCAATCATCACAAACCATCTATCTCTTTTATCTTATCTCTTGTAAATTAAGAAGAACATGAATAAATATCTCAACTCTAACATTTCAGGGGCTATGGAAATAAACGTTAGCCTATCCTCAGCTTTCAAAAGGACATCAGTGTCTCTCTCTAACCTAGTATTCATTCAATACTTTTAGCCTTCCTGCCTTCAGTCATACCCTGTCCTACTACTTGTTTTTGTGTTTCATTTATTGACTCACATTCACAATTAGACTCTAAGTTCCCAAAGGGTAGGACATCTACCCCACTGCCATATACACCATTGACTACAAGCTGAGTTTATTAAATGTTGAATAATTTATATACAAACACTGTAATATTTATTGTGTTCTTAAAAGGAGAACCATTCTCTTTTAAAAAATATTTTATTGAATTTTTGAGAATTTTACAACATATTTTGATCATATTCAGGCTCCCTTTCCTATCTGCAACCCCCTTGATACCCTCTACTCCATTCATATATTCTATTATATATATTTTATAAAGCCCATCTAGTCTAATTTGTGTGTACAAATGCCTTTTGGGTCCATCTACTGGAGCTTGGTTAACTTGCTCAACACCACACCGTTAAAAAACCTGACTTGCCTTCTCCCACAGCTATCAGTTGCCAGTAGCTCCTCAGCTAGGCTTGGGGCTTCTCACCCACCTCCACACCTCTGTGCTGGAATTTTGTCTGGCTTGAGCTCACATAGGCCTTGTGCATGCTGTCACAATTGCTATGAGTTCATATGAGTAACTTCCCAGTTGTCTGGAAAACACTGTTTCCTTGTGGTCAGCTCCTCTGGCTCTTACCATCTTTCTGACCCCTCTTCTAAAATGATTCCTGAACTTTGGAAAGCAAGGGTTTTATATACGTGTTCCTTTAGGGCTAAGCACTGTGCAGTCTCCTTCTCTGTACATTGACCAGTTGTGAACCATGCTTTTTAAAAAAACCCTCTATTCTATAGAGAGTATACAAAATGCTTTAAAACCCCCAAACAATTAATTTTTCCAAGAAGAAAAAAGTACACAAAATCATGACTGAGAATAATCATAGTATTTAAGTGATGTCCGATTGCATTTTCCTTACGAGGGTTCATCTTGTCGAAGTCCAGATGCTGTATCATGAATAGATAATTAAAACAAGCTCATGAGAAATTCAAGACTATAATTTGTGGGGTATAAACTATTTTAACCAAGCAAGAAAAGTTTAAAATAACTTTGGGGTCGGGGACAACAATATGGCTCATTGGGTAAAAGCACTTGCCATGAAAGCTTGACGATCCGAGCTCAGTCCAGGAAATCACAGTGGGAGGAGAGAAAGGACTCCACTGTGGCGCATGGGCCACCCCTCCCCCTCACAATAATATTAAGCAACATTAAAAATAATAAATGTTTACACTTAATTAAATACTTTTTCCCGCCCCAATGAGGCCTTAGGCAGATAAATGAATATAAGCTTTTAAAATATCAGTCATCTACCTTTAAATTTTTTCTCATGTGTTTTAGAATTCCCATTTATAACAAAGACATTAAGATGAAATTTTTATTTAATTTCATATATATATATGATTAAGCTAAAAAGCCCAAATGGGGAGGTTACTCAACAAGTGACTGCTTTATATTTGGCAGAAGAAAGGTTATTTGGCAAAATCAATTGGGAGGCCACAGTATGGGAAAAGTTACAGTTCAAACCCTTATGTTTGTGCTCAAAAAGAAAAATCAAAGACTTTTGATTCTGCATGAAGCATGGGCATCAAAGAAGTCAAATGGTTCCAAAATCATATCTGGGGAAACTTAAATTTTATGAGCACAAAAGACAAACATGCAGGAATTCTTCCGAATGGAATGATAGTTTGTTTCCAAGGAATGATCGTTGTCCAGGGTAGTAAATTGCTTACTCAGAACTTAAAATGATGGAGTGTAAACAGGTGCTTATTTTCCTCCATGATAGCTCACTCATCCACACTGAATCACCAGAGCGAACAAAAAGAAAGTGTGAGAAGGAAAGGGACTCTGGCTCTTGGTGAGAATTTCTGAATTTGGGCTGATCTTAAATGGCCAAGGCCAGAAACTGCCTTGAGTTCTAACTTGGGCTATTCATTAATGATTTAGCCCTGAATTCCTTAATGCATTCTTGGCCTCATTAGTGGTTGAATTCTTTCCTCCCAGAGCCTGACCTTAGTAAATCCATCCTAAAACTGACCCATATGCACAGTGGAGACTTCAATTAATCCAGTAGCAGCTCTTCAGCTAGAGTCCTAACCCCTCCTGGTAGTGTAGTGCCCCCTTGAAGATGTGAATATAGAGTATTAGTTTGTCAAGGAAAGTAGAATTACAGATTTTCTTTTTCATCCCTGTTTTACCTGCATAGTGGCAAAATGGCCTGAGACTTCCTAAGTCAATATATGTAGGCATTTCATGGCCACTTTCTGATGGGACTGTGTCAGGGGGAAAAAAAAGAAGTAATGAAAAGGGCCACTTTCATACACTCCATGCAGATGGATCCCTTTCTAGCTGCTCACTTCCAGAGAGCATGGCTAAATGAAAAAGTCCAGAACACCAGGCTTCAACAGGACCCTTGGGATTTCTATTAACTTCTAATTTCATAGGTTAGACTACTTAGAGCCAGAGAGCTACACGTTTGAAACTTAAATTGTTTAGAGAATAATTAGGTCTGGAGGACTACCTGCCCAGTGCTCCTGCTATCGCATTCCACTATCTTCTGCAAAAGTTCTTTTCTCAAGAACATTATCAGGTCAGCTTTGAATGCACATTCTTCAGGAACAAAGTACTGGCCAAAATGTTACTTTCTCTACAAACTTGGGTACAATTTTCTGATCTCTCTCTAGTAATTTGCTCAAATGGATTAGATGCCTGCTCTTTCAGCAGGTGGAGAGAAGGTGAATAAAGTCCAATCTGGAGATGAAGCAGCTAGGGCAATTGCTATGGAAAGCCACAGTAGGAAAATAAAAATCTTTCTCCTTTAACTCTATTTGTATTTCTGATGCATGAAATGGTTAACTCGGCAGAAGGAGAGTTAGAGACAGTACCTAATCCCAGCTTGATGCAATTACTTTAACATGAATTTAAAATAAAATTAAAGTTAACAGTTTAAACTGATGTTTGAGGGTTTTAAAAAGATTTAGTTTCCTTTGGAACCACTGTGTTATTTGATCCAATACAATCTTTTTGAGCTCCATGCATAACATCTTTACCCAAGTACCATTACTACTAGATTGTGCCCATAGGTTGAGTTACAAATGTCTAAAAATCTTAAATTATTAAGCCCAGATTAGAGTGTTCAAAGCCTATGGTGTTATTTTAGTCTCCTGCCATATCCTCCATTTACTATAAACTTGTTATATTGGCATTCAAATAAAATGTCATAAAGCAAGTATGTAAGGAGGTGTTTGGGGTTTGTTGCAGACTTCTGCGAGCCAAGTTTGCATGGCAACCAGGATGTATAACAGAAACACTCAAATGGTCTTCATAAAAAGAAATGCTGAGCAGAGCTCCAGAATCAGGCAACTTATAAGCTCAGGCAGACTATGCGAACTAGTCAGAGCAATAACTGAGTGCCTGGACAGGGACAGCATGTTACCCAACGTGGTCCCAGTGGCATTGCAAATCCCTTTTTGTTGCAGTCACCAAGTACTAATGCATCTGAGGCCAGGCCTTCAGAGATGAGGCTTCATGGAATTTGCAGATGTTATAGTTGGAAACACCCCTCAAAACCTTCTCAACCAAACCCCTTGTTTTATAGATGAGGAAGTGGAGATCCAGAGCTGTGATTTCTTCAGTTTCAGAGGACTGCTTGGAGAGCAGAAACACAAGTGTGATTTTACCCATGATCTATGAGTTTAGTGACTTCACTTCTGTTTTCCCATTTGAACATAAATTGCAACTGTTTTGAGTCGTCCTACAATAAGCACATTTGGATTCCTAAGGATTCCATTTGGACATTGCCTCCATAGAATACAAGGGAAATTTTTTGATTCAGATACCATGAGCTTCCCAGATCAATCTAGCTATTCTATCCCTCCCTAGAAGAGCCATCTAATGGATCAAGTCAACAGTGATTTGTTTGCTCTAGGGAAAAGAGATCCATTAGCGCTGAATTAACACACTGCTACACACAGGAAGGGAGAGGATCTTCTTTGAAACTCTTTGGGTTCCTGAAACACAGGGGAAGGATACAAGAGCAGTTACCTAGAATGAATCTTCCTTAGAAGAAGATGAGTTAGGCTCCACAAATCGGAAACTTAAAAAAATTCAATCCATGTGTCATATTCAGGGGTAAGCATTTTGCAGTTTCTTGTTCTCTACACATTGGCCAATTGTGAGTTTCTCTGTTAATCACCATCTGTTGTATGAGAAAACTTTTCTGGTAAGTGTTGAGAACTTAATTCATCCTATGTGTAGAGGTTGAATTGAAGATTTGTCACTTATGAAACTCTGTAATAGTTTCAAATTTTTGCCAAATGAAGTTTCTTTGATGAGGGGAGAAAGGTGCACTTGTCTGTAAATATGAGGATGCAAATTTAGAATTAAATAAGAAATCACATTGATCTAGGGATGTGACAAAGTAGGTTTTATCTAGGATCTATGACCTCTCCAGCTATGTGTATTTCGCTGTTTACAGTACCACACAGGAGTTCCATCCCACTGAGTGATGCTATGAGATGTAGTCTTCAGGGAGGTGGCTTCCAGGTCAGTCCTAGCTCCAGTGCTTCAAATCCTGTGTCTGAAGTATGGCCTGTCTTCAATGACAGGGTCTTACTTTCAACTTCTGGGAGGCAATCAAGGCCTGTGACAATAGCCTGTGTTTTTTCGAAGTCTTTTTGACTATCCTGACCAAAAACTCAAAAGGAAGTTTCTCCTGCCTGGCACTGAGTTTTTTGTTTATAGCCTTCATTAGCAACTGCCAAAGAAGATGCAACCTACGTGGACAGCCATATGGCTGGCCACCTATTTCCATCCATTCCAAAGGTTCTTGTGATTTCCCCACCCAGCACTGCTAAGAGCTGGAACTCACCGAATCCTGTGAAAAGTGCTTCTGCAAATGCAAATTAAAATGCAAAGTAATGTTGGTTAGCCCTTCGAAATGATACTTTATTAAACAACAAATCCCTATATGTGTGCTAAGTGGAAAGATTTATGAATTAATCAGTTTGTCTCTTCCTAAGTACATTGAAAGATATTTCAATCAGTCAGATCTTGTGCTATCCTGGGAGCTAGTATGCCATATTGATAAGACTTTTGTCTCTGGATCTAGTATTGGTCCATAAGTCGGTAGGACCAGTGAATGAATCTATATAAGGGAAGCAATGACCTGTTGGGACTTTGTTTCTTCCTGCCTCCAGTCTTGGTGATGTAGGTGGACAGGAGATATTGGCACAGTTTTGCATTGAGATGTTAATTCATCCAACTTCTCATTTGGGGAAGTTGGAGAAGGGGTTGACGCTTTAGGATCTGGGGGAGTTATGGATCCATCCAATGCCCTAGTAACAAGGTGGGTCAGCCAAACATGAACAATATTTGTAAGCTGTAACAGCACCCGAACAACACAGATGTCCCACATGTACAGGCTATTTGACCTTATTTCTGTCTTCTGATTTTGGGCAGGTGTCTCTTGTGCCCAGTCTTATCCTAGAACCATTCAAATGAAGAAATTCTGGAAAGGGTAGTTTAACACTTTCTAGCTTAGTTATCTTAGCACAACATAAAATTACCAAAATAGCTTAAAAATTAGACCATGATGAATAAGATTCAGAGTTGCTAAACATGTGAACTGTAATCTAGTATCAAATCTTTTCACTTTAACTATTTTGACATCACATAAATAGTATCTCACAGAAGATTTGGCTTGTAATACCTGATGATTACTAAGACTAAGCAGCTCATTACATGTTAGCTGGTCATTTGAATGTCTTCCTTTATGAAATTCCTATTCGAGTTTCATGTCCATTTTCCTAATTGGTTGTAATTTTCTTATATTGCATGAGCTCTTTATGATGCACATAAATTGAATGTGAATCTTCTTTTAGATATGTTTATTGAAAATATTTTCTCCCCATATCTGAATTTTTGGGGAGCTATTAATGGCATCTTTCAATAAATAGCTCTTAACTATAATATAGTCTAATATCTTTTATTGGTCCATTTTGTGCCCCATTTAAGGAATCTTCACTTACTTCAAGATCATGAAGTTATTTTCTTATGTTGTCTTTTAGAAATTTTATATGCTACCTGCTGAACTAGTTTATATTACTTGCATATGTTTTGCCCTTTTTTCTAGTTGTTTATGAGAGAAAAGTGATTCCCACAGCAGTTGATTCATCCTTCCTGGATGGAGGCAGAAAGCTGCTCTTTTTTATTGTCCAATTTCACTGTTTAACAAGTGGCCTGAGAGGCAAGTCACTTGGTGTTGGGTTTGGGGAATCAACTCCTCCTCTGAAACTTGGTTTCCAAAGCTCTTGGACCTTCAAAGACTTATACTCCAATATTTGGTCTCTTGTTTTGTGAGAGTGCTAAAATTCTGTTGGATTCTCTAGTTCATCACAACATATCCTCAACTTGTTCTAAATATTAACAGCAGTTATGAAGATCAAAGCAGTGGGGGATGTGTGCGAGAGTTAATCTTGGTTACCAACTTGATTGGATTTGGAATCAACTAACACATAAGTTTCTGGGAAGGTCTGTGAGGATATTTACAAGAAGGACTGACTGAGAGGAAAGAACCTCCCACAGAGTGGGCAGGACCTTCCAGCAGTGGGCCAGATAGAAAGAGATCCCAGGGAAAGTTGACCTTGACTGCTGTCTTGCTTTGGTGGCCATGTCTGTCCTCCTGCTGTTGCTGCCCCCATCCTTTGCTGCCATTAGAACCTGGCTCCTTCAGCCTTTCAACATGGACTGAAGACCAGGGCCTTTGCGGGAATCCTCCAGGCCTTCAGTGCCAGATTGGGACTGCTGAGTCATCTAACCTCACGGACTAAACACCTTTGAGTTCTCAGCCTCTCCAGTGTGCAGACAACTACTGTTGAACTACCCAGATGCCATCATGTAAGGCAATATAATAACGCTCCTTTTGTGCTGTGTAGTCATTATATAGATTGACGTTTCTCTAGAGAACCCTGACTAATACAGTATGTCAATGCTCCTTTTTCTGAGACCTTTAGCCCTCAAACCTAGAGTGAATTTCCATTGCCTTCAAACAGCTTCTTTCTGCCATTTTATTTGCTTTCTCTAGTTGTTTTCAACACAACAGGTATAGTCTTGGTTTACTCGTGTCTAATGATTCCAACAAGTGCAGGCTACTTAGACCTGTTTCTGCCCTTATACTTATGCTACTTTCAGAACATTGTGTGTATGCATGTGGGGAGATGTTTTATTTTGTTTTGCTGCATGTTGCATTAGGCAGGATTCTCCAGAGAAACAGAACCAATATAGTGAAGATTGATTGATTGATTGATTGATTGATTGATTATTGGAGCTGACTCATGCAGTTCTGGATGGTTACAAGTCCAAATACCTACAAGATGAACTAATAAGCTGGGACCCAACACATGAGAGTTGGTAGTATAGTTCCAGTCTCAAGGCCAAAAAGCTTAAAAACCCAGAAAAATCCCAAGCCTATAACTCAGTTCAAAGACTCTGAAAACTAAGAACTCTCTCTCACTTGGGGGTTCAACATTTCTGTGCTATTCTGTTCAACCTTTCAGTGGTTTAAGGGAGCCCCACGTACACTAGAGAAAGAAACTACTTAGATTGCTTTACCCATTCAACTGTTAATCCATTCCAAGCATATCTTAAAAGTACCCAGAATAATTTAGTCAAGTGTCTGGGTACCCTGTGGCCCAACCCAGATGACATATACAATTAACCCTCACACATATTCAATAATTATTTAATGGAATCCACTCATTTAAGGAAAAGGCTTACATGTAGACAGACTAGTTGGGAGATCTTGGATGAGGTGCACTCTTTCTCTAAGAATTTTTTTATCTGCTAGGTAGTCAGACCACTTCAAATTGAATACATGGCTTCTACTACCACACAGTTGTCTAAAGATCAACACAGTGATTTGTGGTGCAAGCATCCCAGCTCTCTGCTGCCTCCTCTTTCTTTACCAAGGCAAACATTCCTGGGAATCCTATGAGATTGGAGGCAAATTTATTTGGGGTTCACTATTACACTATGGAGACCTCAATTAGCACTTTGAGTTCATAACTTTATAGTGAAGAAATTTTGCTGCCAAATCCTCTGACTTGGGCTTTGTACTTTATTTCCTGTTCTTGGACTCCCCAAAGCTAAGGAAATCTAAGCTTAAGCATATTGAGTTATTCAGTTTTGAAGACAAAATATTTCCATTCCTGCCTACTTCTATGTGTTTCTGTCTTTACTGATTTTTGGGGTGAGATATCTTTATTATCCTGCCAGACTTCCAAATTTGAAGTAAAATTTAAAATCCTGCATCTTGTAGTTAAACACTTTTATATACTTATTCAGATGGTATATTTTATATGTAGCATATCATGTCATAAAGCCACATTAAATAATATAAATATTGTATAGGATATATCATGTTATATATCACTGTATACATTGTTAGTATTTTATAATAAAACATTTATATGCTAAATATTATACTGCATTATGTTTTTGTATATCAATACTGGAACTGATCATTTCATATAATACAAATAAAAACCTTAGATAAAATATTAAAAGTAAATCCAAATTTACACCTCTCAAAATCATTAACATTTTTCATCTATTTTTTATTTTTCATTTTTAATTAAATTTCTGCAAATTTCATACAACTTATTTTTATCATATTTTGATCCCCTCCCATATCTACTCCCACTTATGATCCTCTACCCATTTTCCTGTACTCTAATGCAAGAGTTGAAGCCACAAGGATCTGGAGTTCACGACTGGTCCCTATGACATTGAGAATTCAAAATCAGCCTGTGTTACATGAGATTTTGATTCAAAAACATTGAAAAAAACAAAAAACATGTAGTTATGGGTGGGATAGATGGCTCTGAGATCAAGAGTATGCACTGCTCTTACAGAGAACCCGAGTTCAATTCTCAGAAACCATGTCAGGGGGGCATCACAACCACCTTTAACTCCTGTTCCTGGGGTATCTGATGCCTCTGGCTTCCTTGACCACCTGCATTCACATGCGTATACCCCCATTTTATTCTTTTCCACTGTTCTGTCTACTCAGGAGTTGATATTACATTGAACAGCGTGTTTTAAGTATTTAGTTGGGCTAGCTCCCTGCATTGTTTCTTTTTTCCTCAGGGACTTCTTATAAGTTTTGCTTATTTCTTCCTATAAATAAACAAATTACTATTTTTATTATTTATTTTATTTTATGTGTATCAATGTACAGACTGCACGTGTGTAAGTGCACCCATGTCCTGAAAAGTCCTCAGAGGCCAGAAGAGGGTGTTGGATTCCCTGGAGCTGGAGTTATGAACAGTTGTTAGCCACGATGTGGGTGCTGGGAATCGAACACTGGTCCTCTGCAAGAACAGCCAGTGCTTTTAACCACTGAGCCATCTCTTCAACCCCCTAATTAATTTTATAATCAACTTGTGTAGCTCCAGATAAAAACAATTATCCTTTTTATTGAGATATAATTTACAAGCTACTTTAGAAAAACCAATGTATTTATGATGCTAAATCTTATGTGAGAATGAGATTTTTTTCATTTTAAATCAACTTTTATATATTTTATGATAGTTTATGACCAATTTTATAGTTAATTTTAGTTAATCAAGTAATTCATTACACTGGTTATTCCTAAACAGTTGAGAGTTTCTTTCATTTTATGAAATAGTGACACTTAATTATGCATTTATTTTTCAACTTCCCTATATTGCTTGAGGTGTTTTTCCATGAAAGTATTCACTTAGAATTTCCGCTCATATAACCCTATCATCTACAGAGACATTTGAATATCCTATTCAATTCTTATATATCTAGCTGTTGATTATTTATTTATTTACATATTTACTTATTTAGAGGGTCTCACTATGTAACCCTGGGTGGCCTGGAACTTACTATGTAGACCAGACTGGCCTAGAACTCATAAAGATCTGCATGGCTCCAATTAAAGGCATGTACTACCATGATGACTCTTGTTTTTACTTTTAAAATTGTATTGTTGGATACATTTAAGTAGTGTTAAATAATAATATTCCGGAACATCTCTGTTTCTAATGTGTGTGTGTGTGTGTGTGTGTGTGTGTGTGTG
>NW_008360297.1:2087523-2102100 GCF_000622305.1 Nannospalax galili
AGCTTGTCTGTTCTCTCCTTCAACATATTGGCTGTCATCCAGAGTATGCTTCACCCTCTCCACTTTTAACCCAAGACACTCTTCTTTCTACTTGTCAGGCTATAAGCTTGGGAAATTTTAGTTTCATTATTTCAATATGCAAGTTGTTTTTATTATTTTCTGTTTCTAATTATTATATAAAATAACAGCATGGCAATTCAAGAAGACGACTGCTCCTATGATAAATGATTTAGTCAAGTTGAGCTGCTAACAAAAATTGCTGTCAATTTTTGTATAAATAAAACAATTGCAAAAAGATTAAGGAAAATATTGAAAACTTAAAGTGACTGGAAGGGGAAGGGGTATAGATGAAAGGTAGGGTGTTGGGGGAGTTTAGCTAGTGCTAAGGATACATGAAAAAGCCACATGGAAGCCCACTGCTTTGTAAGCTAACTTATAAACACACACATATATGCATATATATGCATATATATATTAGGGAGATTGAACAGAGGTATCCTGACATGGATGAGCAATGATGCTCCCAGAAGCTATAAGTTGCTAAATGAAAATCCCGGTACCAGGTGTGAGATACATCCCTATGAATTATTGGTCAAAGGGGCAGTAGAGGCCCACAAAATAATACAGGCTTTAAAATTGCTCTTTATTGTTCACCAGAACTATACGGCAAGGCCCTATTGCTAATGATACCACACACTTTGGTTGAAGGACATAGAGAAATCAAGCTAGAACTGAGCTGGAAAATTCCTACCTGCTGGCAACTTTCATAAGACAGTATAATACAGGCCACTGGAGAAGAAAAGTCATCAATTATCTTACCCAGTGATGAATGCTACTATACTGTCCTTCCTGGCAAAGTATGCCCAGTGGTACAATAGTGGCATGACTATTATGGGGGTAACCAACCACTTGATGCCTGGGTTTGAGGCTCTGCAAAAGGGAATTCATGTGTGGTACTGTAAACCTGGTCAAAAGTCCATCGCTAGGGAAGCCATAGGGAAGAACTTTTCTCTTTTTTTACCTTTTTTTTTTTTCTAAGTGGATGTACTTTCAAAGTGTCTTCTAAATATTTATGTTTATATCCATAGTGCTGCTCTCAACCTTGGTCAGAGAAGTTTCTCTTTTGTAGTAGGCAGTGGTTAAAAGAGTGGTCAAAATGCTGAGAACAAGTGATTGCTGAATGCTCAGCCCTAAATGGGACATCGTATCACTCCCTCATAGGCTAAGGGAACATCATCTAAGGACAGCAGAAAAAATATAAGAGCCTGATGATGGGGAGGAGGGCTGTGAAACTGTACCTTTTTGGTATGACATCAACTCACTGCAGCTATGGTTACTGCACAAGATCTGCACAAGATGGAGATATGTCAGCATTCCAGCATACGTGGCAGGAAGGGCCTTTAAGGACCCATACCTCCTTCAGAAGCTAGTGGCAATTAAAGGTTGCTATTAAAGGAAGAGGAGAATTATTTTTCTTCAGTGGTGTGGCCATTAGAAAGTTTCCATGATCTAGTAAATAACCTCATACCCATGCTTATGTAGAGTCCTAATTAAATTTAGTGGGTCATTGAAAAATTAGAGGGGGCATAAAAGGAGGAGGGGAGATTGTTGGGGAGAAGAAGGCACCCAGAGAGAGTGGGAGGGGACAGGAGAAGGCAACGTGGTTGAAGATGATTAAAATGCACTATCTGAATGTATGAAATTATCAAAGAATAAATTTTAAAAGTTTTAAATACTCAGTTCTGAACTCAAATTGTGAACAAAGCACTCTTAGTTCCTAATTCTGTTTTAAAGGAACTAGAAAGATTAGACCATGGGACAGCACTGTTTATGTAAAAGTTACAAAGAAGAAACTTCAGTTAATTAAACTACATCTAAATAAGACTTGTTTATTAAAAAATTGATGACTAAATATGCCTTATTACATTGTAATTTTATTTTTTTTAACTTTAGCTATTTATTTTACCATTGGATCACACACATAGAGCATACTATAATTAGAGTGAAACCTTTTGAAATGAGAATAAAAAATGAGTAAAAGACAATCTTAAGGGTACGTAAGGATCACAAATGACAATCTCCATACAAAATATCCAATAGAAGCCTTCTGCATTGGAGGGAAATAATTCTGATTAGTCCTCAAGTCGAACACAATTCCTTAAACTAGTTGAGCAGAAAAAAAAGAAGAGGAGTAAAGGAACAGAAGAAAGGGAGATGGAAAGAGGGAGGGAGGGAAAAAGGGAAGAAATACTAACTTCTTACTCTATCCTCTTCCTCATGTACATGGTACATAATACAAATAATGGTCAAAATTCTAACACAGAATGGGGAATTCATGTTTTCTCATAGTTTTGATTCAATAATTTAAATAAATGTAGTAAAAAGTTGAAGAGCTTATAATCTAGAATCATTGATTTATAGAATGTTTTAAAATATTTTATTGCATTTTTGTTCATTTCATACAATAGATCTTAATCTAGTTTAGACCCTCCTCCCCGATCCATGCCCCCCATAGCCTCCCCTACAGGATTTCATGCATTCTGTCATCTATGATAAGTCCTATCCAGTCATTTGCATCCAGATGTCTCTCAGTACAAGTTCATTCATTGGAGTCTAGTCAGCATTATCTAGAGTCACTCCCTTAAAGAAGATCTACTCTTCCTCGTCCAGCAGTAATCAGTTCTCAACAGATCTTCAGCAAAGGTTGGGGCCTGCTGCCCATTTTTCTCATTTTATGTTGGGTTTTTGTCTGAGTCAGCATGGGTCTTGTGCGTGCTGTCATCACTGTCGCAAGCTCAGAGGAGCAAGTACCTAAGGGCCTGAAATCTTCTATTTCCTCATGTTCATGCACCACCCCTGGCTCTTACAATCTTTCCAACCCCTCTTCCACAATGGTCCCTCAGCTGTGAGTGGGTGAGGTTTAATATAGGAGTCCTGTCCAGGGACACGCACTCTACAGTCTCTTGTTGTCTAAAACTTAACCAGTTGTGGCCTTTTGTGTGCAGGGCACTTTGTTGTATGAGGACGCTTCACTGGTGAGAGCTGAGGGGTGTAGTAGTATTCTCTCTACAGGACTTGAAGTAATGGAGTTGGAATTAACCTGGAAGTCTTCTCCCTGAAGACTAGCTCTCATAGTTCTAGAGGATACTATGCAAGCTGCTAAGGGAGAAAAATCAATAAATCAGTGGTTCAAATCAGACCTAAAGCCTAATAACCATAACAATGACATTGGGGCAGCAGTGGCACTTCAATCTAGGGGATAATCAACAGCTGTCTAATTGGACTCAAGCCCCTTTCAGTGGGAGGGAACTCATGGGTAGCACTGTAAATATAGCCAAATACACATGGCTGGAGAGGTCATAGATCCTAGAGAAAACCCTATCTCTGTCACAGCTCTAGATAAATGAAACTGCTTACTGTATGCTAAATATGGATCCTTGTATTTACAGACAAGTATACTTATACACCACTCATCAAAAAGATTCTTTTTGCAACAGATGGAGGCTATTACAGAGTTCCACAACTGGTCATACAGAGAATATATGTCTGGGAGATGCCCATCCCTAAGTGATACATCTACAGTGGAACCTTGATATCAAAGGCTCATGGTACATTGTAATTTTCTGATGGTGACCAGAACAATATCATCCATCTAACACCCACTATTTTGGGTGGATGTGTTGCAATAGGGCCTTTCCCTTCTTCATGAAGTGGAGTCTGTCCTGCTCCCCTTAAGCCTGAAGGGATCTTTGCATCTGTGTCAGTTACATGCACTCTGGGATTTTCACTCTATATTTGAAACATCACAGCTGTTGTTCCTCATCTTGGGCGTGAAGATTACTAACATTATCATATACTCTGATTGCTAGCAATTAGTCATTAAGTGCATACTTTCTCTTACATAATCTCATGGGTCCACACATACTACAAAGAGGAGAGTCAGTGGAAAAGGACAAAGGAGTATGGGAACAGTTACATATATTCACTGAAATAACAGTTACACAATGGCAAAACTAAAGCTGGTAGCCACTGGAAAAAAACCTAGATGTTTGCACCTAAGAATCCACGTTTTCTTTTGGTGCAGCCAAAACATGATGTGAAAAAATAAAAATTAAAAACAAACAGAGGTTAGGTATTCTGGAGATTTTTACTTGAAGTGAAATGGGAAGGAAAAGTAAGCATCTCATAAATGTATAGAATCAGTTACAGGAGAAAATAGAGAACATCTAGGCAAATCTGAATATCAGATAAACAGTAAATAATGTGTAGCATAAATATAGGCCACACGTGAGATGCCATACTAAAATTTATTTTTATCAGAATTCAAATTTAACTAAGTGCTCTATAATTTTATGCCATTAATTGTGATTCATATAGTATAAATTCACCCAGCTAAAGTGCACACTTCAGTGGTGTTTAGTATATGCACAGAGTCATGCATCTCTCAATCTATGTTTAGAATATTTCCTTTTTCTGTAAATGAAACTGTCTAGTAATTATTAAGATATGATGGCCCATCCCTCTTTTATCTCTAGGTGAGCATTCATCTACATCTGTGTCACTAATCTTCTACATGGCATCATATGATATGTATGAGGCTTGTCGTTCATTTTCTAAATCTGGCAGTACTAATAGGTCCAGTTCTAATAAATAATTGGATCTAGGATCCAATCATTTAGGGCAATGAATACAAAAGAAAATAACTCAAAGAATCAGGTAAAGAAAGCAAAGGTGCCTACACTCCCTTCACTGGAAATGCCTATTACAGGGACCCAAACATGAAAGCAGCCCCGCACTCTGGCTGTTTGAAGGGAAAAGTCATTTTCTAAGGGAAAGCTACAGCTACAATGCCATGCAGTCTGCAACAACACTGCAGAACCTTGCTGAGTACTGGGATGACTCAGTGGTTAAGAACACTGACCATTCTTGTAGAAGACTGGGATTCAAATCTCAGCACCCACACGGCCACAAACAACCATCAGTAACTCCAGTTCTAAGGAATCTGATGCTCTCTTCTGTCCTCTGTGAGCACCACATGACACTGGTGAATCTTGCTGAACTGCTTACAGGGGATCCCAGGGAGTGTTTCCAGGCACTGCAGCATAACCGATAGATCTTGCACCAGGGCTGCTGTTGCTAAGGCTTCTTCAATTGCGACAGCTAATGCCAATGTCTCTACCACATTCTAACATCTTTCGAGACCAGAGAAGCAGAGTCCTCCTCACCAGCATTCAAAAGGCACAGATTTCACTCACTAATTAAAGTACTATTTGTGGTCTTTTTCTTCTATTTATCGTTTAGGTAGTTATTTTGTACTTAGATCCTTATGAAATAATGAAAAAATTAATTCTATTTTCTTTTCTTTTTTTTAAATTATATTGCCCCTTTAATCTTTGGTTATACTTTCCTTTTGGGTGTTTAAGGCCATATAGGTGGCCCAGATAAACCAATTTACTTTACTCTTAAGGCCGTTTGAGGATCTGTTCCTCAGGGGTCACATGGGTTTGGGAGGAACCCCTGGCTTCTTTCTTTTAGCAGTTCTGCCTATGTGAAGATAAGTCAAACGTCCTGCTCAACCATGGCTGGCTTCACTTGGAAGCATGGAGGAAATGTTTCCTCAGTGTTGACCCTCCTCTTTGTACACTGGACACTGGTTCAAGCCCATCTCATGGGGTTCCACCGCCTCTTTGATCAAGAGGACAGGTGACTCTCCACAGTTACATGACATTTTGAGAGATGCTCATAGTCCCCTGGAACTAGTCGACCTAGGAGGGCAAGAAGCAAAAACTGTCCTTTATGTCCCTCTGACCAAATTAGTATAGGCCTCAAAGTATGTCTGTTAAACATTCAAGAAGGTTAGTTCAACCAGTCTGGTACTTTTAATTACTGTGTGCCAGGTAGATAAATCTTGAGCAAAGACAAATTGTTCTCAGATAAACCTTGTCTAGACATCTATTTCTTGATCTGGTATGTATAATTTGTCAGTAGGTTGTTGGACTAATGTGGTTCCCTCTGGTTTTTAAAACTAGCTAGGCATTATTTATCTCTTGCATTGTCTTACTCCTCCATCATGGTTTCCCCATTTAAGGTACCCTCATTTTCCCCCTTTCTCCCTTAATAATACCCTTCTCTTATGGTTCTACCTCTCTTGACCTCCTTCTTTCTCGTTATCCCCTAGGTTCCTTATATACCCTCCCTCCCCCCTCCCTTAAACTAACCCTTTTTTTTTTTTTTTTTTTTTTTTTTTTTTTTTTTTGGTCTTTTTTGAGACAGGGTCTCTCTGTAGACCTAGCTGTCCTGGAACTCACTGTGTAGACCAGGCTGGCCTTGAACTCACAGAAATCCACCTGTCTCTGCCTCCCTAGTGCTGGGACTAAAGGCGTGCACCACCACACCCAGCTTAAACTCACCCAATTTTTATTCATATCTCCCTATTAACACCTGTTTCCTACTGTTCTCTTTCAGGTTCTCCCTTTTGCTTTACCTCCCTGGTTCCTTTACATTATCCTGGTTCCTGTAGTTACGTCTGAATACATACTCAATTTTCAGGATTTGATTCTAGGATCCACATATGAAGGAGAACATATGCTGATTTTTTTTTTCTGTGTTACTTCACTTAGTATAACAGTTTCTAGTTCCATCCATTTACCTGAAAATTTCATGATTTCATCTTTCTTTACTGCTGAGTAAAACTCCATCATATAAATGAACCGCATTTTCATTATCTACTCATCAGTTGAAGGACACTTAGGTTGCTTCCATCTCTTAGCTATTGTGAAAAGAGCAGCAACAAATATGGATGTAAAAGTGTCTCTGCAACAGGATGAGTTCTTTGAGTATATGCCAAGGAGTGGTATAACTGGTCAAATGGTGTGTTCATTTGTAGTTTTTTTAAGAGTTCTCCACACTGCTTTCCATAGGGGTTGAACAAGTTTGCAGCCCCACCAGCAGTGGATGAGTGTTCCCCTTTCCCCATATCCTCTCCAAAATTTGGCATCATTTGTTCTCTTGATCTTAGCCAGTCTCACTGGGGTAAGATGAAATCTTAAAGTGTTTTTAATTTGCATTTCCCTAATTATTAGTGATGTTGAACATCTTTTAAGATGCTTCTTAGCCATCTTTACCTCTTTTTTTGAGAACTCTCTTCAGCTCCTTAGCCCATCTTTTAGCTGGGTTACTTCCTTTCTTGATTTTTTTGTTTTTTGAGTTCATTATATATTCTGGATGTTAAACCTGTCAGATGTGTCTCTGGTGAAGATACAGCTCCACAGCCACCTCTGCTGGCTAGTTTTTGCCAGTTTGATACAAAGTGAAGACACCTGGGAAGAAGGAACCTTAACAGAGGAATTTTCTCCATCAGGCTGGCCCGTGGACATGTCTATGGGGCATGTTCTTGACTGATAGTTGTTGTAGGAGGGTCCAAGCTGCTGTAGGCAGTGCCATCCCTAGGCAGGTGAGCATGGGTTATATAAGAAGCCTAGCTGAGAGAGAATCAGTGCAAGCAAACCAGTAAGTAGAGTTCCTCTGTGCTTTCTACTTGAAGCTCCTGCCTTAAGTTCCTTCCCTGACTTCCCCCAAAGATAGACTGTGCCTTGGAAGTATAAGTTTAAGTAAACTATTTCCTCCCCGAGGTTTTGGTCAGTGTTCTATCAGAGCCACAGAAAAAGTAACTAGGCCACCACCTAAGACAATGAATTTTAAGGAAGTATTGAAAACTAAAAATACAACATGACAAAATTCAAGCACATACACATATGTGTGTGTGTTCATATAACACTGATAAATCCTTTGCTATAAATTTGCATATAATAGTATTTATAATACTAATAGATATAAATAGGGCAAACTGATTAAAGTTTTATAAATTAGATCACAACACTAAATCAAATATGTAATACATAAAAGAAATATGTAAATGATAGAAACATGGGAGACATGGAAGGAAGGACAGAAACATATACCATGTAAACTTTGTACTCAAGTGATGGAGGCATTCTTCCATGTCTTAATCTGATTTTGTAGTTTTATTTTGACATTAAGATCTCTGATTCATTCAGAATTTATTTCTGTGGATACTGTGAGAAATGCATCTAACAATATCTTTCTCCAGATGACTTTCCAGTTCATCCAGCAGCAGCATTTAGAAACTCCATCTTTAGATCTGTCCTTGGGACTGGGGTGATAGCTCAGTTGGTAAAATGCTTGTCTTGAAGCATGATGACCTGAGTTTGATCACCAGAACATAAGCAAATTTAAAAAAAGCTGGACATGGTGGCACATACTTATAATTTCAATGCTGGGAAGGCAGAGACAGGAAGATCCCTGGGGCTCACTAATTAACCAACCTAGAATATTTGATTAATTACAGACCAGTGAGAAACTCTGTCTCAAAAAAGACAATAGTGCCTGAGGAACAACACTCCAGGTTGTCAACAGCCCTTTACACACATACATACACATCCACCCATCCATCCATGAACCTTCACACACACACTCAGGTGTCTTTGTCCCTGTGCTCTCAGGCACCATTATCATATTCGAGATCTTCACATGAAGCTCCATTCATTTCTGGACTTTTCATAGAGTTCTTTCAGTTCCATGAAGTTCCATCTATTACTATATTCTATGTTGGTCTATAAATCCATCTGTTTCTAGATTTTCTATTATTGCCATTGGTTTTTCTGTTCATGTACCACTACCCAGCTGTTTGGATTATTAATGCTTTGTGACATGGTTAGATAACTGGGAGCTAGTCTACCCATAATAACTCTTCCTCCTCTTACTATTTTCCCTATTGTATGACTTTCCCTCCATACATGCTTCAGTGTCAGCTTCTCTAACTTTAGGAAAAGTTTGTTGGTGTCTGCCATTGCTATCACAGGACTTTTGTAAGTTAATTTAGGCATGGTTGACATCTTGATGGTGATGTTGAAATAGCCTAACCAAAACAGGCAATGTTATTTATTCAAGTCTGTTTTTTGTCTTTCAGGAATATTTATCACTTCATTCATATAGAACTTGAATATTTCTTCCTCAGTTTATTCATAGGGGCTATTTATTTATTTATTTATTTATTTTGATTTTGCAATTGTGAGGTTTCCCCTCTATGGTATCTTGTAACTGGTTTCTATTTCTGCTCATGACATTTATTATTTCCTTAAATGACAAAGCCTCCATTCCATTCCCCATGACACTGTATGTAATTACTGTCTATGAGTCTATGTGGAGAAGAAGAGTTGGTAAAGCTATCAGTCCAGGTTAGGGAGAAGACTCTTATGTACGCTGAGGCAGTGGTGGTCTGGGTGAATTAATACCCACAATACAGGAACATGTGGTGATGGTCAGTCATGATCTTCTCCAACTATTACATTGTCTGAACTACTCAGAGGTAGATCAGGCAAAGAGCTTTTCAAGGCATCTCCATAAAAATAGCACTACTATAAATATTCCTAGTATAAATAGCCCCAATTGGGCAGCTTAAATCCATACACATTTTTTTTTATTTCCTGGTGGTTAGAAGTGCAGTGTGACTCTCACTGAACAACATCGTGTTGTAAATCGGGCCACATCTTTTTTCTGGATATTCAAAAGGATGCTGTTTGCTTCCCTTTTCTGGATTCTAGAGGCACCTGTATTCTTTGGCTATTGGGCCTTTCTTTAACTTTCTCAGCCATCACATTAACCTGTGGCTTTGTTTCCATGTCTCTGTTTTGACTCTGTTGCTTTTGTTTCTCTGTTAAAAACTCTATTAAATTTGGTAGACATATAGATGATAATCCAGCATGACATCCCAAATATAATTACATGTGCAAACTCCCCTTTAGCATGTAAGACAGCATATGCATAGGTTCTTGGGATCAGAATGTGGTCTGCTTTGGGGAGCCATTTTTCTCTCATATTTTCATTTCCATTTCCTCTCATAATGTAAGGGTGTTGGGAGACACAGCTGAAGAGAGTTTAAATGCCCACTGGGAATCAATAGAGTGGAAAAAAGGTCAGTGTAGAGACTAACAGACCACCATGTGTACCCAGGGTCTCTGGGCTGACTTAATGGGTGACTTGGGAAAGGAGCATCACTTTTTCATGCACAAAATTAAATAAAAAATAATAGTGTCTGGTGCTACCAAAAGAAAGAAGTGTATTAGAAATACAAGATTCAGTGCCTGACACACAGTCTGAAGACAACATCTGTGCACTGAGATCTTCGGATAGTTCAAAAAACAAAATGATATTTTGAGGTGTTACATCAATATCCCAATCAATGTGGGAATAAATGAATGAATAAACTGCTATTTTGATAGGCCAAACTGGGCTCTGCTTGTACCATCTAAAAGGGACACATCACCCAGGAAGTTCTGTCTCAGCACTGGCAGATGGATGCTACCCTAATGACTCTGCCCTCAGCTTCTGGTGTCCAGGTTCCACTGGCATCCACTTGGCAGGCAACGTGGGCATCATGCATTCAATTCTAACATTCTTTTTAGAGACAGTTTTTTATTTGTTTTTTAATATATATATTGAGAATTTCAAGCATGGATATTGTATTTGCATTATGTTCATCCTTCTAAGTTCTCCTCCAACTCCTCCCCTGTCACCCCCACTCCTTCCTAATTTCTTGTTTACTTCATTATTCTTACCTATGAGTGCATACATTTAGAAATATATTTAATGTACTGAGTCCATTTAGTGGTACTCATGTATACCTTGTTTAGGGCTACCCACTTGGGATTAGATAACTCTCAGGGAGCTAGTCCCTGGAGACAACTGAGTTTTCCTTCCCTCTGCATCCATTAATGGCCTGTAGCTCTTCATCTTGAGGTGGGAGCCTGTGAAACTTCCCCCATCCACACTGCGATGTCAATGGGTTTTGTCATTATGCAGATCTTGTTAGGCTACCATACAGCAGAGATTTCATGGATGTAGCTTCCTTATCATGTCTAGAATGCATTAACTAGCAGCAGGTATGTTGTCCTTCTGGATTTTGCAGTCTTTCCACTCTTTCTTTCTTCTGCAGTGTTCCCTGAGGCTTAGGTATAGAGGTTGCATTGTGGATGTATCAGTTAGGCCTACGTACCTCACAGTCACCTATTCTCTACATTTTGACCACTTGTAGAACTTTGTGGAAGTTCATCTGTTGCAAAAAGAATCTTCTTTGAGGGGTAGTGAGAGGTACACTTGTCTGTGAATATGAAGCGATACTTTAAATACATTTAGAAATTACATTGGTTTAGAAAAGTGACAGTAGTAGGTTCTTCCCTAGAGTCTCTGTCTTGTCCAACCATGTGTACTTGGCTTTATTATGCAATATCTGCTTGAAGAAATACAAAACTAATATTCTATCATTGGACATCAAAAATGTTTGGGACACATGCATATGCAAAAGTGAACATTTATGCCTTTAAAAACTATATTTTCTAGTTATACTGGACTATCACACGTTCTAGCCGAGTGGGAGACAGTCATCAGCCCTATTGTCTTCCTATAGACAACTAAGCTACAGAGCTCTGCTTTATCCACATTGCTTTGAGTGATCATCTAATCTCTTATGACACTCATATTTTAGCTCATCCTGGTCCCTGCCCACATCCCAAAGCCTATTAACTTGGCTAGAATGTCATCTAAGAGACTTTTTGTGGTGTGCATTAGTTTTCTTGTTGTGAGAACATTCATCACAGCAGCAACTTAAAGAAAAAGGACTGATTTTGGCTCAGTTTAAGAAAAGGAAGAGGTCATCATGGTAGGAAGGACATGGCAGCAGGAAGGAGCCAGATGGCCACAAAGCAGCCAGAGTCCAAAAGCAGAATAAGAAGAATGTTGTGCTTATGCTTTTTCATTTCTTTTCCTTTTTGTTGAGTCTGGAACCCATGAAGGGGTGGCACCCACAATTAGGGTTGGTCTTCCCGTCTCAGTTAAATGTCTTTATCATCACAAACACACCCAGAGATGTCTCCAGGTAGTTTTAAATCCAATCAAGTTAACAATGAAGATTAACCATCCCATACTGTGATCTCAGATTTCTTCACTCTATTTTGCAAGTTGAGCTTTCAAATGTCTACCAGCATCCCCAGTTCTACATTTGCAATTGTAATTAAGTTCAAGCAATTAGATGTAACCATGCAGTCTCCTATAACACACTGGTTGTCATACTTTGCTGCTACTTTAAGTATATAAGGTTTACAAACTACTATATTTCTAGTGATTACTTTTGGCAAAGGGTTTCATTGTTAACTACTGCACTATCTTCCTCTCAGTTTAATCTAGCTGATATGTTTGGATGTTTACAAAAACAGAAAGGATAGAATAGCTTTGTGTTCATAGTCCTTAAACCCTTCCTGTTTCAAATTTTCTTATTCAGCAAAGGGCTTTAATGGGATTAGCCATACCTAACCCTTTCTTGACTTACAGGTAAAGCAACTTTATGATCTACTTCTTGGTGATCCCAGAATTAAGTCTTTGAACTCTGTGAATACAGATGATGCATTAGTAGATAGGTCATAGGCTGTTCTGCGTCATAATAATTTTAAATTCAAACTGTATTTCTGGGTTCACAAATATTTGACATATATTTAAAAACATTTATAATTGTGAGATGCGTGCCTATGATTGATATATATGTATGGGCATGCATGGCATGCTGTGTATGTAGAGGTCAGAGGACAAGTTTGTGGAGTCAGTTACCTCTTTCCACCTTTAGATGAATTGCAAGGGTTGAACTCAGGTTGCCAAGTTTGTACATCAAACATCTTTACCAGTGAAGCCATCTTACCAGCCTCTGCTGTGATATTTTAGCTGGTAGAATTTAGCAATTGAGAAAAAAATTAAGCTGATAGATAGTGAGAGTTTTGGTGCCTTTTCTTAACATCACTATCCTTTAGTCTGTTTGGGGTTTCCCAGCCAAATATTCTAAGTTTTCTCATTAAGTGGGGCTGCAATATACCTATAATTCTGCAAGTTTGGTCCAGTGGTGTCAGTAGGAGACAGTATCTGAGTACACGTAGCCTGCCTCACACACCATCCTGTGCCGTACTTGTCCCTGTATACCTTGTCTGCCTTGTCATTTCCAATGTACCATTCCGTATAATGGTTTAGACCAGTTTCTCAATGCAGCCCCACTATCAAAGCCCTCTCCAATTCAAACCACAGAATCCACTTGCCCAGTAAGGCATTTCCTTTGCTTAACAAAGGCTGCAACTCAAAAAAGTTACTGTCTGTTCCTCTTCATTGACTGAACTGTTTTGACTGCACACAAGCATCAACTCCGAGAGTACATTTTTTAAATGTCTTAAATAACACTGTGCAAGCCTAAATGCCAACAAATATACTTTCCTGTTCTTTCGAGGGTTGTGCAAGCTGTAGCCCCAAGCTTTGTCTCCAGTGAGGATGCCTGAACCCCAGAGGGGCCTTTTAGAAATCGGAGGACTTGTAGTAATTTTAAAGTCCCTCAAATCTTAATATAGTCCTCAGATATATTTTGTATATGAAATCCTTTGTTTATATTTTGTTTTGTGCTGTACTCTGCCTTGATCTGAGAATAGAAGATGCCTCGTATCCTATATCCTCCTAATGATATTTCAAAATAAACTATGCCTTCTGATATGACCCACTAGAAGAAGTATTTAAAGCGTCTCTATAAATGTGTCAATGCTTAAGATATTAGAAAAACAAATGTAAATGGAGGCCGTATTCTTACCCGATTCTGAATGAAATAAAACTTACTATGGTACTACTCATGCAAAAAGGAAAACTATAAGAATTGCATCATGTATAAGAATAGATCATTGAAGGACGGCGATTGTCCCTAAATACAACTACGAACATAATTTGGACAAGGTTTCTATAAAAGAAGTTGCTAGCTGTGGAAAAACTCACAGCATATTGTGAACATGAGAAATGTTTCTAATTCTCAGATATAAAGAGACTCACTGTGAATGTGTGGTTGAGTCTGAGGTGGCACATGACTGTGCATGTGGAATAGAAGTTGATGAAGTCATTAACACATAATGACAAGCAGCTGTGGATATATGGACACAGATACCTGGGATAAACAAAATTCCAGCAAAATCCTTACAGAGAGCAAAATCACGGGCATAGATACTACATGAAAGTATGTGCTACGTGTTTACCTCCTTGAAGCTTAGAGGAAGCAGAACTGTGGGAAACAGGGACAGATAAAGCTGACTGAAGTTATAATCCAGCAGAGTGGCACGTTCACCTGCAACTGCCATCATAATCTATACACCTTGGTGTGACATAGGTAATAAGAAGCAGACACTCACTAGCAATTTCCCGGTGGTATGGATTCCAGAATTTTCTGCAGTGGTGGAGAAATTTCATGACAAAGCAAAGGCACTTTGTCAGCATAAGCAGCTTCTGATTGCAAGATGGATTCACTAGAAAATATGAATGAATTATCACTAAATCACACTTTGAAGATTTCACAGAAGACATAGTATAACCTATTAATAACTTTAGTGCATAGTACTGCATCTTAGGGAAAATTACAGTGTATAAAAAACTAGAGTTGTTTTTCACCAAGCCACAATAAATCACTATATATATATATTTATATATACATAC